>NW_020867070.1:736654-810102 GCF_003369695.1 Bos indicus x Bos taurus
TTTGTCACTCTGTTTTTAATTTATCTCCAGGTTTTGAGTCAGTAAGTGATTTTGTTTTTTAATATACTGTAGTAACAAAGCATTCTGTGAATTAGAATGATCAGAACTCTAGTGAATCTACAGGTTATTTGGCATTAAGCCCAGCCCCACTGAGAAGTCTAATGGGACTACTTCTTCCTCCATAGAATAAGCACATCCCTGGTTTTTTAAAATTGTGCCTCCAGTAGCTATGTGATTGTTTAATATGAAGATGTGGACATCTTCCACATGTATTCCAAGTGTGTTGCCTTAGAAGGAAGACTTTAAAATGCTTTAAACATTTTTTTTTGTTGTTGTTCTTTTTTTTCCCCTTCAGGCACACACCAAAAGAAATAACCAGACGTTACTCACAGTGGCCATGTGGTTATGAATGCTTCCAATGGACAGCCCTCAGCCTTAATGATTGTTGAGTCAGCACTGTGATTCTACCATGATGTCAAGTCTATTCCAAAGGTGTTTTTCCAATAGTTTTTGCACTGCAAAAACTATATTATACTTTTTTTAAACTAGTCCCAAATATTTACACATGGATGTTAGTTTATTTGGACTTCTTTTCTCCAATTTTGCCCAATGGTTTCAAGCTCTAACAAAATGATTTATTATTTTTATTTATATTATACTATTTTTTCTTATCCAAATCAGAGTGAAGTCCACCAGTGAAAGCTGTCTACCAGGTTTAGTGCCTTGAGAGACTCCAGAACCAAAACTCATTTTATGAGGTATAAAGAAAGTTGTCACAGATGTCTTTTTACTGTTCCTAAAATTATATATTACTTTCCAATTTTATTAGGGGTTCTATTTACTGAAGACCATGTGAAGTCACCATTTGTTTTACCACTTTCTTTAACAGTGCTACGATCCATTATTGCATATAAATCTCTGATTAAAATAGAGATATAAAAAGAAAAACAAAAAAAAATATACTTTAGTTTATGTGAGATAGGAAAGAGAGGTATCCTCTGCCCAAATTTAAAAGACACTTGATTTAAAAGGTAATATTTGATTATATTTCTAAAACAAAAGGAAGAGAAAATACGCTTTCTCAAAATAGGAGCCCTTCTAGGTGATCACTGTCTTCTAGATGGAGAATTGTATTGTATTCTATATTTTACACTTTTTAAATTTATAACATAAAATTTCGATGATACCATTTTAACATACAATTCACTGCATTAGCCACATTCACAGTGTCATGAGACCATCACCATCTAGTTTATTTTTAGTGATTATTTTAGACCACTCAGTATTAGACCACTATTATTTCTACAGTCATTTTTGGTAAGTTTCATTCTTTGTGAATTAATCTATTTCATGTGAGTTTTCAGCTTGATTGACTTAAAATTATTCATAAAATCTTATATGTTTAATATCTAAGTAGCTATAATTGGGTTCTATTTTGCTTTTTAATTTTTTTGAGCCTTGTTTTTTTTCTTGAATAATCTTGCTTGATTTTTTCCTATTAATTTTCAAAGAATCAAATTCTGTGCTTGATTGATTCTTTCTGATTTTATGTTATCTAGCTCATCATATTCTTCCATTCCTTCAACTTTTCTTCATTTGAGTTTTTTTCTCCAAATTCTTCAATTGGAAACATATTAATTTTTAAACTTTTTTTTCCCCTATGCAAGTACATAAAACCTACCTTTTATTCCACCTAAAGGCCCACTTTAGCTGTAGCCTACAAGTTTGGTAGTGAGCACTGTTCAATAATCACAGTATTATGTATTTTCAAATTATTAATTTGATTTATTATTATATATTTCACTCATGAGTTATTCATCAGTGTAATGTTCTCTAAACTCCAGATACTAATATAGCTATTTTCTTTTATATTAGCTATGTAAATTGCTAACAGTCAACCTTTATTAGCTCATAAAAATAGCAGTTTCTTATGATTTGATGTAATAGTTTTCTTTTGATATTAATATAACTTAACTTCATTTTGGTCAGAGAACATTAGAGTGAGGATTTTAAATGAAGGTTTAAAAATATGACACACAAAGTCCTTGTTTCCACCATTTTGTTTTCTATTCATGGGATTTTAAGATGTTATGTGTATAACCAGAAATTTTCAAAAAAAATCCTTCTCAAATTCTGGAATGTTTTTGATGTATGTTACAGATTGGTTCTTTGGGATATAGACTCAGATGGAGTTTAGTTGGGATGTTTATTAGGGGTTTGTTGGAATTAGCACTCATGGAATTAAGAGTGAAGAAACTGGATAGAGCAGAGGGAAAAAACCAAGCTGGATCATGGCCAGATGACCTTAGCTGACCCTTCAGGGCTCTGGATTGAAGATGGCCCTTCAGGGCTGTCCTGACATGTCCACTGGCCAGGCCTTTATGCCTCCACCTGGATGGGTCATTTCACACAGGCTGCCCCCAGAAGCTGTGGAGGCTGAAGATTGCTCACTGGCAGCACTTCCAGCAACTAGGGGGAGAGTCCTTGAAGGGAGGTCAGAACAGCACATCTCCAGGTCTTCACGGCCTGTGTCACAGGTCCAGAGGTAGGTGATGAGGATGTACTGTGGGTGAAACTCTTGCTGACTGATGTGTAAGTCAGAATGATGACTTGGTGATTCTCCTCAGTGCCCCTGTGGTGTGAAAAAAGAGCAGGAGCCCCATGTAGGGGAGATACTTCATTCTCTAGGATCAAACCAGTTGTTATTTCTCTGGAAAGATCAGTCCTCATGCTAGGTAACTCATATTTCTCTAACACCCTTTCATAGGTGGTCTGTTTTCTTAGTAAATCATGAGCTTCTCACGACTTGCAAGTGGATCCTATTCGCTTTTTAGTTACATCCTCCAGCACAGTGTCTGTCACATAGAGATGCTCAGTAAATGTTTTCTGAATGAATGATGACAAAGAAGAAACCTTCTTTCTAAATATTATAATCTGAAATGTTAAGAGGTAGCATAGGATAACACAAAACCCAGTTTTTGGAGTCAGTCAAACTGATCTGCATGCCAGTTCTTTCTGTGCCACATGCTAAAAATGTGAGTGCCCAAAGAGTGTCCAGAGTGGGATACTTGAGAGTGAAAGGAAAGCAATAACCAGCAAGATGCCAGAACAATACACTGGTATCGTCCTTGACAAATGGGCTACGGTCCCCTTAGTTACTCGCCTTTGTGTCTCAACCTCTGAATCTTAGCTTCTTCATCTGGAAAATGAATATAATTCCTGCCCTTGAACCATTGCTTTGGTTGGGATGATGGATGGACTTTGAGTGTCTTTCCACCCAAAGACCCAGGGTGGAATCATTGACCTTGGTGATTCTTAAACACCAGGAAGGAAAGTAGGATAGGCATGGATAAAGGTAGGTTGGCCCCCTGTCACGAAGAGCTGACTCTTAGAAAAGACTCTTATGCTGGGAAAGATTGAAGGCAGGAGGAGGAGAGGATGACAGAGGAGGAGATGGTTGGATGGCATCACCGACTCAGTGGACATGACTTGAGCAAACTCCAGGAAATGGTGAAGAACAGGGAAGCCTGTAGTTCTTCAGTCCATGGTGTCACAAAGAGTGGGACCAACTGAGCAACTGAACAACAGCAACAACAACAAAGGTAGGTTGGAGACTGTAGAAGGTGTATTTGAGAAGGTCCTCATCCAATGCCTAAACTGTTCTTCCTTCACATGTGTTAAAATGACACAAGCATAGAGGGTGGAACACAAGCTCTGGAAGAACCAAGATGAAGACTTTGATACACATAGAATGTTTTACAGAAAGCTTACATTGGACAGTTCTAACTAAAATCACTCTTTCAGTCAGCAACCATACTCATAAACCAACTCAGAATTATCTACCCCAATAGGTAGAAGCTTCAGGTATTCCAAAACACTGCTTGATCCCAAAACTAATCATATTTAATTTTGGAAGATGCTACATGAAAAACATTTTTAAAATTAAATTTTCAGACTTGACAAAAAAAAAAAGACTTAATGAAACAGATTTTATATCTAGCTTCCACCTATTGAGGTAGATAATTATGAGCATGGTTGCTTATCTCAGTTAAATCAGAATCTTGGGAAGGGAAGGCAGAAGTCAATATTTTTAAGACCCCACAGGTGATTCCACCCTGCAGCCAAGTGAGAACCACTCTTGGAAGCAAAGATCTTATTTCTTCATAAGTTTCAGCTTCTTGCATTGTTAGAGGCTTCCTCCAAGAAGCCCTCCTAACTAATTACGTATTCTTCTTTTCCATCTGTCCATAGGTCTATCTGTAGCTGGGGTCAGCACTTTCCATATTTGACCGTGCCTACAGGTCACCTCTGGAGAAGGAAATGGCAACCCACTCCAGTGTTCTTGCCTGGAGAATCCCAGGGATGGGGGAGCCTGGTGGGCTACCGTCTACGGGGTCGCACAGAGTCGGACACGACTGAAGCGACTTAGCAGCAGCAGCAGCAGCAGCAGCACAGGTCACCTGCTGCTGTTAAATCGCTTCAGTCGTGTCCGACTCTGTGCGACCCCATAGACAGCAGCCCACCAGGCTTCCCCGTCCCTGGGATTCTCCAGGCAAGAACACTGGAGTGGGTTGCCATTTCCTTCTCCAATGCATGAAAGTGAAAAGTGAAAGTGAAGTCGCTCAGTCGTCTCTGACTCTTAGCGACCCATGGACTGCAGCCTACCAGGCTCCTCCGTCCAGGAATTTCTAGGCAAGAGTACTGGAGTGGCTTGCCATTGCTTTCTCCGCAGGTCACCTGTGGACACTGTTAACCTGCAGATTCAGACTCAGGAGGTCCATGTGGGCGGAAGTCCAGCATCACTACGACGCTCCCAGGTGCTGCCCCCTGCTGGTGGGGGTCCCAGGTGCAGGTCTACAGGAGAGGCTCATCGTTTGCGCAGGAGCATTTGTGATTGTTCTAGGGCTGTTTAGGCTCCTTTTCTGCCTTTCCTGCAGAAAAGGGCAGGGCGGCTGGTCTCCAGCTCTTTCCTATCCTGGCTCTCATCTCACTTGTTCCTCACTACACTGCCCACGTGTGGACACAGACCTATACACGCAGAAGCTCCCAATGAGTAAATGACAATGTGGTGAGAACCTCTATGGTGTTGTTAACATACATGAAGGTCTTAGGAAGGTCGGGAGGAGAAACTCAATGTCCAGGGAGCCCTGGGTTCCAAGCACCGTGTGCAGTCAGGCTCCACACTGTGGTTGTGGTACCCAAGTCTAAAGATTAAAACATTTTATTGAAAACAAACAAACGAAAAACCTCAGCAAACCGAATTCATAGATACAAAGAACAGATTGGTGGTTCCAGAGGCAGGGGGTGGGTGGTGGGTGAAATTGAAGAGGGTGGTGGAAAGGTACAAACTTCCTGTTAATAAGGTCTGAGGCCAAGAGAAGCCCTTGGACTTCCCCTCACCTCTATTCAGGACTCCCCAGAGTTCTGTCTCAGAACTGAAATCTTCTCCAGCTAACTTCCCAGCTGTTTAAAAGCTTATCTCTTGATATTTGAGTGGCTTCACTCAGAAGGACAAAGCGGGAGGGTGAGGGTAGAAAGGCAAGAGGGTCTGAGGTGTTGATTGGTTTCTTCTCTCGGCTTTAAACTAGGGTGTGGACATGTAAAAAGCAGCCAAGGCAAACATCACAGCATTTTCACCAAAACCATGTCCCTTAACAACTGTGACAGGGAGGAAAAGTTATCTTTGTCAGCTGTGACCTCTATGTGGCAGCGCCTCCCACCACTCAGGCCTTTGGTAAATTCCTACCTCTCCTCAGAATAATTTTTAATTTCTGACTCCAGTTCTTGGGTGGAAAATTATCTCATTAGGTTATTATACAATAATAATGAAAGAGAAGGAGTGGTATCAAGATAAGATTGAATCTTTTTATCCAAATATTTCAAAGGGAAGAAATGAATCATTCCAGAAACTGCTTCCATGTAAAATTCCAAAGTGCAGTATTAAACTGATGGTTTATAATGATTTAGAAAAGGGAGCAGTGGTCACTGGGACAACGTCTTGGATTGTTAGTAAAGAAATGTAATGCCAAATTAAATGCATATACTTATAACGACTGAGGGAACAGAAGAAAAATCTAGTGAAATCCTAATATTAAAATTTTAGCAGTCATCTGACAAAGTTTCTCAAGATGCTCTTGAGACGTAGTACTGAACGTGAGCACACATATATATATATATATATATATACACACACACACACATATAGACACACACACACACACATATATATATATTAATGTTAAGGTGATTATTAAACGGAAATGGACTGTGTTTATCTTTCTCAATTCTTTATCTCTCAGAGGTGTGTACTGGAGTATCTATGGGTGAAATTGTACGTATTTAGGAGTCGTGTTAAATGCTGGAAGCACCCCAGCTTAATGAACCAAGATGTACAACATGTTAATAATTGTACAGATCACCCCACCAACAAAGAATTATCTAGTCCTAGATGTCAGTAGGCCTGAGGTTGAGAAAGCCTGCTTCCTGTCCCTGCAGCTCCTTAAATACATATCCATGCTTAAAACCAGTCTCCAAGTCTCAAGTCTAAATCATTCTGTTGAAACAAGGACCTATGGTATAGCACAGGGAACTCTGCTCCAGGCAGCCTGGATGGGAGAGGAATTTGGGGGTGAATGGATACCTGTATATGTATGGCTATATTCCTTTGCCATGCACCTCAACTATCACAACATTGTTGATTGGCTATACTCAAATATAGAATAAGAAGATAAATAAATCACTCACTTGATTTATAGGGTGTTTCTTGCTTCCCTGGTGGCTCAGAGGTTAAAGCGTCTGCCTTCAATGCAGGAGACCTGGGTTCGATCCCTGGGTTGGGAAGATCCCTGGAGAAGGAAATGGCAACCCACTCCAGTATTCTTGCCTGGAGAATCCCATGGATGGAGGAGCCTGGTGGGCTACAGTCCATGGGGTTGCAAAGAGTTGGACAAGACTGAGTGACTTCACTCACTCACTTGGGGCTTTAGTCAGAAGGGTGGGTGTGACTAAAGGAGAAAATGCTCAGTACCGTTGGCTTCTGGCTCTAGTGTGAGCCTGGGTCTCCCAGACAATGGATTTCCTTCAAGAATCCACTCTGAGAGGTTAAGTCTTTGACCTGATAGAACAAGGCAGCCTACAAACCTCACCTGGGTTGGGTGAGGGGTGGGAAGGACAATGAATTTCCTAGGCTAAACATCACTTTTCAAAGTAGTGATGCAGATCATTAGTTTCCTAGGCTAGTCCAGTGCTTCTCCCTTATCTAGGTTTCTAGGAGGATCATACTCCATTATTGGGCAGAAGAGGCTTTGATTTCTTCCTGTTCTGTTACCTAGACTCCCGAGTCAGACTCCAGCAAGGGTCCTTCTGCCAGGTATCCCTTGCACCTATAGAAGGAGAAATTTGATTCAGAATGAGAGGAGAGCTTTATTCCCATTAAAACATGAGAGGTAGAAGCTTGTGGTCTAGAGCACATGCTCTCCCCCACACCAGCAGGGCTGTTTTATATGATTTATATGATATAAATATAAATTTATATGATTTATATGACAGCAGGGCTGTCATCTGGGATGGGGGAGATTCTCATGGGAAGGCTTAGCTGTGCTGCTGTAGCTCTAGATCATAGTGCTGGGTGCCATGTCTCTGCACACAGCCCTTTGAACTGAAGTGTGGCCATTTTGCACCAGGGACTCTGGTCTGAAGGGCTGAATACTAGACCTCTGCACAACAAACACTGTGAGCAAATGAAACTCAACCCAACACAAAGGAAAAAAAAGCTTAGACTTTATGAGCAGATTCGATGTTTCCTCCCCGGGAACTGTTGATGGGCTTTGTGGGTGACACACCCCTCCCCTGTCCCCGTCCTGCTCCTCATCCTGAGGGTGCTGAGGGTGTAGGCTCAGCTCCTGGAGCTGCTTCCTGCTGAGTGTGGGGTCCTCAGGGCCTGGGGAGGAGCAGGACTTCTCCTGCTGCCTGTGGACATGTCTGGTGCTCCCGGGCCTTCACCCTAACTGCTCTGCCTCTGAGCCACCACTGTCTGGAGTTTTCCAGATTCTGAGGGTCATGAAGGGGCCCAGGAAAGCACAAACCCAGGGGTGCTCCAGTGGCCCCATCACCCTGGCCTCAAATTGTTTCCTGGATCAGGCGGCCTGGTGTATGCAGCCCAGCGGCTCTCTCAGTGGTCCGTCTGCGCCTTCTTCTATGAGGCCACATGCATCCATGTGAAAACATCTCCACATGCCGCCTGGTGCATAGACCCCTCCCTTGGCATGAATGGGTGTTCAAGGTTAACTTGGTGCCCCAGGATCATCCTGGTCTGGGAGGCAGTGGGCTTGCGTCACAGTTGGAAGCCCCAGCTGTTCTGGTTGGTCACTGTTGCAAGGGTGACTGTTCCCTTTTTTATGGTGACAGGGTTGCATTTGTTCCCCCAGCCAAGGTCACTAGCTCTCCTCTGAACACAGTGACTCCCAAAATTAGTCATTTGCTCCTTAGGGACATACTTTTGTTGTTTTTTGGAAGAGAAACTTCAGGTCAGAGAGAGGTTCACATGAGTACTCAAGGGGATCTGTTGACCTAGGTTGTCTTTCCAAAGGATGGGGCTCAAGGCCCCCTTCACTTGAGTGTGATGTCCCCATGGAGTGACCCCCTGCAACTTCGAGGCAGATGGGTGATTGGCATCACCAAGTGGGATCCATTCCTCTCAGGAGTGACTGGGATTGAGGGCTGCTGTTTTCCAGGTTTCAGAGCCACCTGGGCCTCTGGCTGGAAGGAGTGGCAGGCAAGTCAGTAGGTACAGGCATCAACTGGTTACCTTGGTTTCTCCTACAGGGAGGGCACACTTGAGTTGTCCTACTTCAAGGGAACTAAAGGGTCCCTTCTCTTGGCTTAGGGGGTGGGTCTACCATGAGCTCAAACACACTTGACTCTAAGGGCACACTGTTACCCTTGGGGCTAACAGCATGCAGATCAGGGCAAGTGAGAGTAACGTAACATTTTCTCCTGGCATAGCTTGGCTAAGGTGTCTTTGAAGGTGTGATTGGATCTCTCTTCTTTCCCTCATGATTGGGTCTCCAGGCTTAGTGAAAAGTCCACTTTATGCCCAGGGCACTTGTTATCCCCTTTGTCACTTGAGATGCTAATGCTATGCCATTATCACTTTATAAGGAACCTGGGAGCCCAAACCTGGGAATTATATCTCTTTAGCCACTTTGTTTGCCATTTTAGTTCTAGTGGGGAGCCTTTCTACCCACCTTGAAAATATGACCACTAGTACCTAGAGGTACTTGAAGTTGCCCTGTGCTGTTGGCATGACAGTAGAGTCTATCTACCAGTCTTCTCCAGGATATATCCCTCTGGTCTGAATGGGTTTTGTCTGGAGGACCTGGGGGTCTGGTGTTGGGGGTGTTCACTGTGTAGATGGTACATGTCTCCACTACCAGACTGGCTATACTTTCATGCCACAGGTTATTCTGAGCTCAACTAACCAATTATACAGAGCTTCCCTCCTGTAGTGAGTTCCTATGAGTCTGCCTAGTGGCTTGACAAGCTGAAGTTTGGAGAAAAAACTATTGCTCATGTTCATTAACTAGCCTTCCATGGCCTCCTTGGAGTAGGAAATGGCAACCCACTGCAATATTCTTGCCTGTAGAATTCCAAGGACAGAGGAGCCTGATGGATTACTGTCCAAGGAGTCACATAGAGTTACAACTATTGTCCATGGGGTCACTCAGTTACAACTGGTAACTGAGCATTCATGCACCCACACATGGCCTCCTAGGTGTCTTGTCTGTTACCAACCTGACTTACGGTCAGCTTACCCTCTCATGTTGGGCTTCCCTGATAGCTCAGCTGGTAAAGAATCCACCTGCAATGCAGGAAACCCTGGTTCAATTCCTGGGTCAGGAAGATCCACTGGAGAAGGGATAGGCTACCCACTCCAGTATTCTTGGGCTTCCTTTGTGGCTGAGCTGGTAAAGAATCTGCCTACAATGCAGGAGACCTGGGTTCAATCCCTGGGTTGGGAAGATCCCCTGGAGAAGGGAAAGGCTACCCACTCCAGTATTCTTGCCTGGAGAATCACATGAACAGAGGAGCCTGGCAGGCTACAGTTCATGGGGTTACAAAGAGTTGAACATAACTGAGCAATCTTGGCATAAACAGGTTGCCAAAGAAACCCAGGACAGCAGCTCCTCACCTGTGTGCCTGCTCTTCCTCTGGGAGGGTATTCTTGCTTAAATAAACTCTGTAGGAATTACAGGCAGGGTGTAGGAATTAGGGACAACTGGATGTGTGTCCTTGGCTTTGTTGACTGCCCTGAGGTCCTGGACCATTTGGGTTTCTCGCTCTCTCTTTAAAATGCTGCATTTAATAAGTCATCAAAAACCTCTGCTTTGCCAGATCCAATCATTACTGTTTCATCTTCATCTTACCTGCCTCTCAGAAGCATGGTCTCCAGCTTCTCCTTCTAGAGACACTCTCTTCACTTCTGTGACTGCTCATTTTCTCCCACCTCAGTCGCCTTGGGTGAGTCTTTACCTGTGAATGTTGGAGGGCTTTAGGGCTCAGTCTGACTTCTCTCACTCTTGATGTTACTTCCTCTTTTTCATTTCCATAAGTCTTATTTCTTTAACAAAAATTCTTAAATAAGTAGGCAAATATCAGTATTTTATGTAATCTGCTTGGGATGTATATACTGCTAAAATATAAAAATTTGTATTTTTAGAAATCTTTAAATATTTCATATTAAAGAAAATAGAAATTTACTAACCATTTGGGGACACTATAAAACCATTAGCAAAGCAGAGCATCTGATAACAGTCACTTCTCCAGCTGTCATTCTCTGGACAGTTTCAGTCTCATAGAAGACAACTGAGACCAAGAGGCATCTTCATTTGTCAATGAAGTTGACAAAATTATATGTCCAAAGTCATCATTATTATTCCTAGTGGAGACCCTCAGATGCTTACTTTAAAGCCTTTTAAATCTTACTTTACAAACAAGTTTAAAAGTAGTAAAAGTAAAATATTATTAGAAACATGAGGAGAAGAAAATATATTTTAAAAACAGACATGAAAATTTAAAAGTTAAATCATAGCTATTAAAAGTGTTAGTAAATCCATAAATCCCTATATCCATGTTTTGTTAGCCTCTAAGACTATTGAAAGTGAAAGTCGCTCAGTAGTGTCTGAGTCTTTGCTACCCCGTGGACTATGAAGTCCATGGAATTCTCCAGGCCAGAATATGGAGTGGGTAGTCTTTCCCTTCTCCAGGGGATCTTTCCAACCCAGAGATTGAACCCAGGTCTCCTGCATTGCAGGCAGAGTCTTTACCAGCTGAGCCACAAGGGAAACCTTTTGTACTAAAGGGAAGACTATTGTACTAAATGGCACAACACTGCATGTTGGCAATGATACCAAATAATATTTGCCATCGTGTTCTGCAAACTCTTAAGAATGGAGGGGCATCAGCAACACATTTTAGGAAAATGCCCATCAAAAGCGTTAACATTTTTTGTTTTAGTATTGAAACATAATGGACTTCATTTCTGTTGTCCACATTATAATAAAAGCCTTCATGAGAAGGTGTGACTCTAAGGATGGGAATTACATACTCAGTATCTGTTGTAAGTTCTGAGAGGGTAGGAAACATGCATTTCATTTAGATTCAGTTTGCTACTTTTATACCTGCAGCTTCCCTGAGAGTGCAGTTGAAAAGGAGACCATCTAAAAGGAAGGAAGGGAAGTCTCTTCTCAGAAAACAAAAATACAAAAAAAATGCCTGAAGTTCTTTATGTTCAGGAACAGCACTTCAGTTTTAACCCTGAATATCATATAACATACCTATGAATATTCAAAACAGAGATTAAATGTGAAAATATGCAATGCAAGTTAATTTTATAAATGTATTTCTTAAATTCTGCTTCTCTTAATTAAGTGGAAGCCATTTAATAAGCACAAAAATATGTTAATGAAGAAAAACTGGATTCTCTTGATGGTGATTTGCACGGGATGGAAAGAAGGTTATGATGATAACTCTGGTAGTGTTTTATAAATTACTTTTTAAAAATGACAACAGAAAGGCCAAGTCTGGCCTTCTAAGTTTCTTGATTGAGTTGAAGAAAGCTGTATCTGTATCAGATAATGAGTAAGCCTGTGAAATCATCTATGATATCAATGGGATACACTAGTACTATAGAATCTATAACTATTAGGTCTATAACTTAGAAGAAAACCTCTATATTTCTTCTATTATAACATTTCACCATTTGGATATATAAGTAAGTAAAGTCGCTCTGTCATGTCTGACTCTTTGCAACCCCATGGACGGTAGCCTACCAGGCTCCTCTGTCCATGGGATTTTCCAGGCAAGGGTACTAGAGTAGGTTGCCATTTCCTTCTCCAGGGGATCTTCCCAATCCAGGGATCGAACCCGGGTCTCCATCATTTTCATCAATATCTTGTCAGTATTTCATTGACTTTTTTTCTTTTATGGGGGGTTGCAATTGCAGAGGTGTCTCATATACCCCCTGCCCTCACACTCCAGAGCCTCCCCATGACCAACATCCCTTCCTTTGCTACAACTGGCGAATCTAGACTGATACATCATAGTCACCCACAGTCCATAGTTTACATTAGGATTCACTCCTGGTGTGCATTCTATGAGTTTAGACAAATGTATGACATTTTTATTATCATGTATCATACAGAGTATTTCCATTGTCCTAAAAATCATCTATGCTCCACCTATTCATCCCTTACTCCTGTCTCCACTCTCTGGCAACCACTGGTCATTTTACTGTCTCCATAGTTTGCCTTTTTGTCATACAGTTAGCATTATACAGCATGTAACCTTTTCAGACTGACTACTTTCACTTAGTAATGAACATTTATGATTCTTCCATGTTGTACATTGTGTGTGTGTGTGTGTGCTGAATAATTCTCCATAGTCTGGATGAACTAGGTTAATTATCCATTCACCTATTGAAGGACATCTTGGTTGCTTCCAAGTTTTGGTAATTATGAATAAACCTGCTATATGTATTTTACAGATTTAAAAGTTTTGTTTCTCTTCCTTCAAAGTTAAACATATAACGAACCATTACTTCTAATATGCATGCAAATCAGACTGAATAGGTACCTCCTTTCATTTCTCTATATTTACATTAGTTACATTATTTTTAATATTAACATATTCATTTTTTCCATCTTCCATTTACTTTGAACAATTCGGGGAAGTGTAATAAAACACACAAATAGATCTACAAAGAAGTGCCATCACAATACAGAGATGGTTGTTCTATGGAAACTGAAAAGTTGACTGATAGGCAGAGATGTATCACAATACTTAATAGTCAGTTGCTGGATGCAAGTCTAAATTTGAAGTAAGAATAGTGATTTGATTGTAGCCGAGGAAAAGTTACAGTCCTATAGGACACACAGATGTGTACTAGAAATAGTCTGGCTGTTTGTCTAAACAGTAAAGATTTGTCACCTGGACATTGAAAAATGATAACTGACACACACATACTTACCACTTGGTAAAAGGGAGAAAACTTTGGCCCAGAATTTGGTCTTTGTTTACAGAGTGGAATTTCTCACAGGATAGAAGCAAGTTGTACCCTATAGTTTAATTCTGAACTTTGCATAGATACACGACATGGGGTTAAATGTACCCTTGCAGATAAGCTCATTTGAAGAGGAGGCACCTCAGGCTTTCTGACCAAAACTCCCAGCTTTGGGCCAAAGGCCAGCTGCCCTTTCTCATTTGCTTCTTATCCAAAGCTACTGCCTTATCTTGCAGCCATAGAAATATGACATGAACTATAACTTAAAATTTTTGTAATAGTCATGTTAAAAAGTAAAAAGGAACAGGTGAAATGGATATTAGTAAGATATTTTTAAACCAGTATGTTCACAATAATATCGTTTCAACATGTAATCAATGTGACAAATCATTAATGAGAGAAAAATATTTTTACACTGTCTTTGACATCTATTGTGTTTTGTATACATATAGCACACCTCAGTTTCGACCAGATGCATTTGAAGTCCTCAAATGTGTTGGACAACCCAAGGTTTACAGTATTATTAGTTAGGACTTCTATGGATGCAAGGGAGTAAATACATTTCTCAGTAATTAGAAGGACGGTTTTGGTAGGTGTCTTGGTTTGGGTTCCCCAGTAGCAGACCCTGAGACAAGGATTTGAGTGGAAGTAGTTTATTTTGGAAGTGATCCCAGGAAAACACATTTAGGGAGTGGAAAAGTGATATACAGAAGGAAGGAAGTCAATAAAGAGTGTGTTAACAAACAAGTTACAGCTTGGGCTACTAGATTCCTTCTTGCTGGGTCACTATGGGAGAGAGAATTGCTTCAACCAATGGGCAACACACTGAGGCATTTATCTACCAACTCCCCATTGATCAGTGGGCTGAGGGTTGAATCCAGGGGTTTTGGCTTGTCTTACATGTGGCCCCAATGTGCTCTACAAGCATAGAGCTCCCAAAACAGTGAGGGAATGTCAGAGGATAGGAGCGGGAACATGACAGTTTCTGCTCCAGCAGGTCACACCGTCCAAGGAGGGATCCTGCTAGTCTCAGGAGCCCTGGAAGCCTGATGCCAAGACTCTCCTTTACATCACTCATCCCACTTATGTATCCTATCCCTGGCTTCTGGATCAGTCTTGCCACACAGTAGGTGTTTAATAAATAGCTGTTCACTTTCCTTTGGGTATCAGCTTTATTCTTTTAGGCATGTGTGATCATGCTAAGTCACTTCAGTTATGTCCGACTCTTTGCGACCCTATGGACAGTTGCCTGCCAGGCCCCTCTGTCCATGGGATTCTCCAGGCAAGAATACTGAAGTGGGTTGCCATACCCTCCTCCAGGGGATCTGCTCAACCCAGGGACTGAACTTGCATCTCTTATGTCTCCTGCATTGGCAGGTGGTTTGTTTAACACCAGCGCCACTGGGAAGCTTCTTTATTCTTTTGGGCCTCTCCATGTAAATGGGGCACATAGCTACCAGCAATCATGGGTCATGTCCTTATAACTCCCTCACTAGAAAGGAAAGTGAAGTTTTACCCTTTCTAACTCGAGGAAAAACAAAAACAAAAAAGAACAGCAACAAAAATATCCTCAAGGAAGAAAGCCAACTGGCCTAACATGGGCCTTCACTTTATCTCTGGGCCAAACCCTTTGAACAGAGACATAGCATACTATTATTGGCTAGATTTGAATGAGATGTCCATTCCTGAGGTTATGGAGGTGGATATATTATGGGACGGTGGAGTGACAATGAAATTTTAACCATATTCAGACTATGGCTACTCACTGGAGTGTATTTAAATTGTGAATCCCTTTTGTCTTGATAGAAAAATGCTTGAAGACGAGCACTGTCTCAGCTGAACCATTTTAGTACTGCTCTTATATCTGCTGCAGATTTAATGCTTGATGCTTTGACTATTTGACAGAGATACCATAGACCATTTAATAATTTATAGTTCCGTTCAGTTCAGTCGCTCAGTCGTATTCGATTCTTTGCAACCCTATGAATCATAGCACTCCAGGCCTGCCTGTCGATCACCAATTCCTGGAGTTTACCCAAACCCACGTCCATCGAGTCAGTGATGCCATCCAGCCATCTCATCCTCTGTTGTCCCCTTCTCCTTCTGCCTCCAATCCTTCCCAGCATTAGGGTCTTTTCCAATGAGTCAACTCTTCGCATGAGGTGGCCAAAGTATTGGAGTTTCAGCTTCAACATCAGTTTTCCCACAGTTATAAATTTGCATCATATGTCCCTGAGGCTTGTTTGGGAATGAATCAAGTCGGATAAGACTGAGTACCTTATTAGATGCTGTCTCATCATTTCCACTAGAGTCAGTGGCTGGCTGCATTAACTCAGCATAATGTATTCAGTGTTCATCCATGTTATAGCATGCATCAGTATTTTATAAAATGCCAAATAATATTCCATTGCCCGTAATACCATGTTTTATTTGTCCATTTATCAGTTTATGTACCCTTGGATCACCCTGCCTCCAATTCATTTTTTCCTTTTATGAATAGTGCCACTATGACATTCATGTGTAAGTTTTCATGTGTACATGGGCTTCATTTATCTGCCTAGGAGTAGAATTGCTGGATTATGTGGTAACTTTGTGGCTGTACCCCCTTACGTTCCCACTAGCAATGTATGAGAGTTCCAATTTCTCTACATCCTTTCCAACACTTATTATTGCCTTTAGTTATAGTACTGAACATTTAAGATCAGAAAACACATGCAGATATAGACCTTAATACATCTTCTCTGTTTGTAACCTCCACGCATGGCTTTGTGGTCATGTAGCTAAACATGAATAGAATGGATGGAATGTCCATTCCAGTGAATGGAAACCTTTTGGTTTGTATGTTTCTTTAAGTTTTAAAAAGTGTATTTACACATTATGAGACTCACAATAAACCTACAGGGAGTACAAAGAGTGGCAATTTCCCATTTTAGACCTTAGATGGGCTAGGTCAGAAAGGTTAAGTAATAAGTGAAGTATCTAAAGCTCTGGTCCCCTGGCTTCATGTTGAGTCTTCTCTATACCATTCAAAGCTGGATTTTAACATCTCTTCTAAGTATCATATTAATGTTCAGAAAAGAATGCTGAGAAGTTTCAAAAGATCTTAGTTAAAAGCAAAAAAGACAGCAGAAGCTGAAGGGACAGAGTGTATTTG
Source organism: Bos indicus x Bos taurus (assembly GCF_003369695.1). Classification (NCBI taxonomy): domain Eukaryota; kingdom Metazoa; phylum Chordata; class Mammalia; order Artiodactyla; family Bovidae; genus Bos; species Bos indicus x Bos taurus. The sequence continues at coordinate 753,367 of NW_020867070.1, forward strand.
ACAGTTTGGAGATGCTAATTATGGTTCTGAGATAGTTGTGGGGACTGGAGAGAATAGTCTGGGGAAGCCTGATAAGGGAAGTCACTAGGCTTCCAACTTCAGCAAGAGATTTAAGAGGACTGTAAATCAGGTGAAGTTGGGTTATGTAAACTGTAGATTGCATTATCTCAGAAAGAGCTAACACCAGAAAGTAGGTAATTGTTATAAATTTCAGCTCTGTTTTCATTTTTTTCTAACAGAAAATTTTAAACATGCATGGAATATCAAAAAATAGTATAATAAATCCTCACAATGCCCACTGATAGAACATGATCAACATTCTGTCATTCTTACAAGTTGACTTATAAAAATATTTGAATACATTAAGGCTTTCTTTAAAATCATTTTCCCTCCAGCTTTATTGAGGTATAAATAACAATTAAAATGTAAATATTGAAAATACAACCTAATGACTTGATACACATATATGCTCAGTTGCTAAGTCACATCCAACTCTTTGCAACCCATGGACTATAGAAAATACTCACCACAGCCAAGGCAATCAACATAGCAGTCAATTCACACCTTAACCATTTTCCTTTTTTGTTTTTAATGTTGAGAACTTCCAAGATCTCTTCTCATAGAAAATTGAAATTTCACAGTACATAACTGTTGACTGGAGCCACATTTCTGTATACCAGTTCTCCAGAACTTACTTGTATTTTGTAATTGAAGCCAAAAGTCATTATTAAAAAGGGAAATTATCAAAGAATAGCAACATGATCTTGTGATAAGCTCCACAAATTTTGACCTTTCTTCATTTAGGGTGGAAGGGAAGAAAACTGCTGAGCTGGTAAGATGGCCACACAAATAGCTACATACTTATGGGTGGGAGCCCAACATTTTGTTCATTCAGTCCTGCAGTCATTCGTTCATTCAAATAACACATTCTAGGCAGTTTTGATGCACACTGTCCATCCACCAGTGAGACTGTCATGCTGGCCTTGGGCTCGAGTCCAAATCAGGAGTCATCGTTTAATACATCTTTGAAGACTGTGGATAAGTGCTGTCCTTGAGCTTCATCTTTCTCATCCATAAAATAGGGATAATACGCTGCTGAATAGGGTGTTGTTAGAGTTAAAAGTAAGGGGAGTTCCCCAGAAATATGCATGACCTGTGTTCTGTAACATATGCCACTGTTACTTGTCTAGGCCCTAGCTCATGATGAAAAAAAACATTAGACAGCCTCTCTCCCCTCAGATTTCCCTTTCCCAGTCTAAGAGGGCAGCAACAAGCTCACAGAGGTTCCCTGCACAATGCAGCATGTAAGATGCCAGAAAGCTGCCCCCATTAACACCATGCATTCATCTTCCAAAATCATCTGAGTTTCTCTAACTTTCTGTTACTTTTCATTAGGTCTTGCACCTCTACAAACATAATCTGTGCTAAACCCTGTTGTTGTCCGAGGTCAAAAAATCTGTTGGAGTTTGGAGGAAACAAAGGTTTATTGAAAGAGTCAAGCAAGGAGTTCATGCTCAAAAAAAATCCAAACTCCCTGATGGGTTTCAGGGGAGAGTTTTTATAGGGAAGGTGAGGGAGAAAGTGCAGTGTAGGTTTCCCTCATTATTCTTTGATTGGTTGATGATGAGGTAACAGGGTCGTGTCACGGGGTTTAACATCTTCAGTCCTCAGGCTCCAGCTGGTGTGGGGGCTCCCTGCTCGTGGTCATCATGCAGTTAACTTCTTCCATCTGGTGAGGGTTTTAGTATCTGCAGAACAACTCAGGAATGTGCATCAGACACTGTCATCTATATGATCTAAATCCTTCAGGGAAGGACTAAAGATTTTGTGATTGCTATATGGCTGATCTATTGTTTAATATTTTGTTGTTGTTGTTACTACACATTCACATTCTTTCAATCATTAATTCTTGAGCCAGCCTTCTGTGGTTCAGAGGAGACCTGGGAGATTAAAGCTTTTCTCCAAGCAAGAGGGGCTTCCCAGGTGGTTCAGTGGTAAAGAATCCACATGCCAGTGCAAAGAGAAGCAGGATGCAGGCTAGATCCATGGTTCAGGAAGATCCCCTGGAGGAGGAAATGGCAACCCACTCCAGTGTTCTTGGGTAGATAATCCCACGGACAGAGGAGTCTGGTGGGCTACAGTCCATGGGGCCACAAACAGTCGGACAGGATTGAGTGAGCACTGCATGCACAAACAAGAGGCAGGTAGAGGGCATGGGGTGGGATCTAGCCCAGGAAGGTCCCACAAGGTCCTTGCTCCATAACAGCTGGACACCCTCCTGTAGCACCCTTATTTGGTCTTGATGAGGGCAGAGTGCCCAGAGCGCAGGCTGCTATCTCCTTGTGCCAGCTTTCTCTGGGTCTTCATCACAGCTGAAGGAGCGTTTCTGATGCAGCCTGCCCCTCCCTCTCCGTCTTCTGGGTGGGGGCCCGGGCTCAGAGCGCGGCCTTTGGTAGAATTTGCAGCCCGGTGCCCAAACGTAGGCGCCTCTGTCCGGTGCCTTGGGTGCCGCAGTTTCCTTAACTGGCTCCATCAAGCGCGCCTGCAGCCTTTCCTCACACCTGCGCGGCCCCCGGCAGAGCCCGCCTGGCTGGCCCTTGGTCCTGCTGCCCCCACCGCTCCCGACTCCAGGCCCCAGGGGCAGAGGCACCAAGCGGGTGGCTCCCCCCTGTGCTCCACTCCCTGAAGCAGGTGGTTCTGTCTCCCCCAGAGAGGACCGCGCTGTGTCTGAGCCTCCAGCCTCCCCGCCGGCGCCTCCAGGAGCAGCTCCATCACCAGAGCAGCGCGACCCCGACCCGCGGCCGCCTCCACGACAAGATGCGGAAGCCCAACCCGCTGCAGGACGCGAACTTCTGCTCGCGCCTGTTCTTCTGGTGAGAGCCCGCCTGGGCTGTGACACCTCCGCCGTCGTGGGGCGGGTGCTTGACGCCGCCGCTGCGCTTTTGGGGACCGAGGAGGGGGGTGGTCGGGGCGAGGGAGCGCTTTCAGCTGGCGCCCTGGGCACCTGGGAGCTTGTAGCCCGTGGGGCCACGTGGTCCCTGGCATCTGGCGAGCCCGGGAGAGGGAACTCGTGGTGGGGCTCCCTGACTTGTAACTCGCTGCTCCACCAGCAAACTCCTTAGGCACTAGTAGGACGGGGAAGCGGGTGAAGTAGGAGGGGCGGCGAGTGAAGCAGGAGGCAGGGAAGCTGAGACCCCAGGCTGCCCAAGGGGAGTCTCCCGCCAAGCGGGAGAAGGACTGGACCACCCCCTCCACCACCCCCCACACACCCAATACCACGCACCCACACTCCATCCTTAGCCGGCTTCCCCAGTACTGCTCAGGAATTCGCAGTTCTGAACTAAAGCGGCATCCTAATTTTTCCCCTAAGCAAGCAGTTTATGAACAGCTTCCTTTATCCAATTAGTGCCCTGCACTGTTACCATCTTCCAAGAACGTCCCCATTTCCCCCATATTCCTTAGGTGACAGCTGAGTTCCGCCTGCACCGGGCTCCCTCGTCACTGTGCCTATGACAATGTCTCCCTTCCTCCCTCCCTCTCTCCCTGTACATCTCTCACTGCATTTCCTGGTATCTATTTGTGACAAGTTTCATGTGTGTAAAAACACTTGTTTTTATTTTATTTTTTTTCTTTTTCTTTTTTTTTTTTTTAATCCTTTATTTCTCATGTGTTCCCCATCCTGAACCCTCCTCCCTCCTCCCTCCCCATACCATCCCTCTGGGTCGTCCCAGTGCACCAGCGCCAAGCATCCAGCATCGTGCATTGAACCTGGACTGGCATCTCGTTTCATACATGACATTTCACATGTTTCAATGCCATTCTCCCAAATCTTCCCACCCTCTCCCTCTCCCACAGAGTCCATAAGCCTGTTCTATACATCAGTGTCTCTTTTGCTGTCTCGTATACAGGGTTATCGTTACCATCTTTCTAAATTCCATATATATGCGTTAGTATACTGTATTGGTGTTTTTCTTTCTGGCTTACTTCACTCTGTATAATAGGCTCCAGTTTCATCCACCTCATTAGAACTGATTCAAATGTATTCTTTTTAATGGCTGAATAATACTCCATTGTGTATATGTACCACAGCTTGCTTATCCATTCATCTGCTGATGGACATCTAGGTTGCTTCCATGTCCTGGCTATTATAAACAGTGCTGCGATGAACATTGGGGTACACGTGTCTCTTTCCCTTCTGGTTTCCTCAGTGTGTATGCCCAGCAGTGGGATTGCTGGATCATAAGGCAGTTCTATTTCCAGTTTTTTAAGGAATCTCCACACTGTTCTCCATAGTGGCTGTACTAGTTTGCATTCCCACCAACGGTGTAAGAGGGTTCCCTTTTCTCCACACCCTCTCCAGCATTTATTATTTGTAGACTTTTGGATCGCAGCCATTCTGACTGGTGTGAAATGGTACCTCATAGTGGTTTTGATTTGCATTTCTCTGATAATGAGTGATGCTGAGCATCTTTTCATGTGTTTGTTAGCCATCTGTATGTCTTTGGAGAAATGTCTATTTAGATCTTTGGCCCATTTTTTGATTGGGTCATTTATTTTTCTGGAGTTGAGCTGTAGGAGTTGCTTGTATATTTTTGAGATTAGTTGTTTGTCAGTTGCTTCATTTGCTATTATTTTCTCCCATTCTGAAGGCTGTCTTTTCACCTTGCTAATAGTTTCCTTTGATGTGCAGAAGCTTTTAAGTTTAATTAGGTCCCATTTGTTCATTTTTGCTTTTATTTCCAATATTCTGGGAGGTGGGTCATAGAGGATCCTGCTGTGATGTATGTCAGAGAGTGTTTTGCCTATGTTCTCCTCTAGGAGTTTTATAGTTTCTGGTCTTACGTTTAGATCTTTAATCCATTTTGAGTTTATTTTTGTATATGGTGTTAGAAAGTGTTCTAGTTTCATTCTTTTACAAGTGGTTGACCAGATTTCCCAGCACCACTTGTTAAAGAGATTGTCTTTAATCCATTGTATATTCTTGCCTCCTTTGTCAAAGATAAGGTGTCCATATGTGCGTGGATTTATCTCTGGGCTTTCTATTTTGTTCCATTGATCTATATTTCTGTCTTTGTGCCAGTACCATACTGTCTTGATGACTGTGGCTTTGTAGTAGAGCCTGAAGTCAGGTAGGTTGATTCCTCCAGTTCCATTCTTCTTTCTCAAGATAGCTTTGGCTATTCGAGGTTTTTGGTATTTCCATACAAATTGTGAAATTATTTGTTCTAGCTCTGTGAAGAATACTGTTGGTAGCTTGATAGGGATTGCATTGAATCTATAAATTGCTTAGGGTGGTATACTCATTTTCACTATATTGATTCTTCCAATCCATGAACATGGTATATTTCTCCATCTATTAGTGTCCTCTTTGATTTCTTTCACCAGTGTTTTATAGTTTTCTATATATAGGTCTTTAGTTTCTTTAGGTAGATATATTCCTAAGTGTTTTTAATGTAATGAATGGGGATACCATTCTTGAACACGTTTTGCTTTTGCCTGGGACACACAGCCAGGACTGGAGAATGTATTTGAACAGCCCCGTTCTCTGTTGTGAATATCTCCACTTCCACATTTGAGGACTAAACCTTGGGGATGTGGTCCCTGAAACCCGTGGGGTCTTATGCAGATCTTTAGCCTTCAGAGAAACAGTGCATGGTCTTGATGCAGGTGGTCCTGCCCAGGAGTCATTTGGTCCTGAAACTCCTGAAGGGTCCCTGAACTGTGAGGAAACACCAATGAAAAACACTGCAGAGAGCTGAAGCTCTTACCTGAAGTCTTCATCTAATAGCTGGGACCATTATTTTTTGGGGCTCCAAAATCACTGAAGATGGTGATTGCAGCCATGAAATTAAAAGACACTTACTCCTTGGAAGGAAAGTTATGACCAACCTAGATAGCATATTAAAAAGCAGAGACATTACTTTGCCAACAAAGGTCCATCTAGTCAAGGCTATGGTTTTTCCAGTGGTCATGTATGGATGTGAGAGTTGGACTGTGAAGAAAGCTGAGTGCCAAAGAATTGATGCTTTTGAACTGTGGTGTTGGAGAAGACTCTTGAGAGTCCCTTGGACTGCAAGGAGATACAACCAGTCCATTCTAAAGGAGATCAGTCCTGGGTGTTCATTGGAAGGACTGATGCTAAAGCTGAAACTCCAATACTTTACTTTGGCCACCTCATGAGAAGAGTTGACTCATTGGAAAAGACCCTCATGCTGGGAGGGATTGGGGGCAAGAGAGGAAGGGGATGACAAAGGATTAGATGGCTGGATGGCATCACCATCTCGATGGGCGTGAGTTTGAGTAAACTCTGGGAGTTGGTGATGGACAGGGAGGCCTGGTGTGCTGCGATTCATGAGGTCGCAAAGAGTCGGACACGACTGAGCAACTGAACTGAACTAACTAGGCAGGCCTGAACCTCTGGATTTTAATCACTCTTTGGTGATTATTAGGTCTTTTGTTTCTGGAACCTAACTCATTCATCTTTTCCACAAAGTCTGATACTTATTTTGTGGGACAGCCTAAGGGATCCCCAGGGAATGGGAGCTGCTATGCTTGTTCTGATGGTGGTGTATTCAGTGTGTAGTTACGTCTCTTGGTCATTTGGTGGCCCTTAAGGAAAGAGGGGCTTAGAAGAAGGAATGTGGGTGTGGTTACTCTAAATAATACTGAAATAGTCAAACATCTGCTTAAGGCAGGGCAAGCAACTCTCCAGGCACCTTCTGTCTGTGGATTTTCAAAATGTGTGTTTGGAAATGGGAAGATAAAGACTTTTCATTCATCTTGGTAGATACCCATTTCCAGTTTTCCTGCTGGAAGGAGAGAAGCTATTACCTCTTATTTCACACTTGAAGTTGCTGAAGCAGAGAGGTTGAGTGAGTTGTCTACCAGCACACAGCTAGAAAGTGAAAGAGTTGGACCCCAAATCAGGCAGTCTGGCTCCCTGTGTATGTAACTGCTGTATCGAGTAGGTTCTATTTGTGTACTTGTTTGTAAATGCACAGAGAAGCCGATTCCAAACACACCTTTGGTCTTATTGGCAGAAGTCTCTCAAGGCAAGTTCTTAAAGTTCTTGTTGCTGGAGATGATGCATGTGAAACATCTCTATAATCAAGCTTTAGGGCGGCTCTTCTCAGAGCTTTCAGATCTGCTCATCCTCATCACCTGGGAGTTTGTTAGAAATGCAAATCACCCCCCCCCACCCCCCGCACTCTTTCTAGACCAATTGTGTAAAGTTAGAAATTCTGGGGGTGGGGGTTAAATAAGCTCCAGGTGATTCTGATGGAAGGTTGAGACTGGCTTCTGCTTTCAGCCACCCCTCCCACTGGCATCACTACTTCAATGTTAACTTTTAAAAGGGGTCCAGACTTTGTGAAGTTAGTTGTTGAACACAATTTCCAGCCTGTATGTAAAGTCTGAGGTACCCTCGTGATTTCCTTGTGTTCCCCACTCGCTGCCCTGGGGAAAGCTGACATGAGCCTAGGCAGGAAGTACTGCCCAGAGACAAAGTCCACCTTGTAGAGAAAAACTGAGTTTTCATCTTCTCATTGGGTGTTTGCTTTTCTTCTCATATTTCACCTGCTTTCTAAACTTGCAAATGATGCCAGTAACTAGCTTATTGTCTTTATACAAATGACCTCACTGGAGTTTTAGTGTTTTCACAGCACAGGTGGGACTTAGGGTCAAAGAGAAGGCATACATTATGGCTATGGGTAATTATTGTGGATTTTAGAAATTTCTGCAATAAAATTAAAGCTATAGAAGAAGAAGTGAATAAAAGTTTATTTCTATTAGCCACGTACACTCACTGATAATTTGGCTGTTTCTTAGAAGTAGAATAACTGGTGAAAGCCGAATTTTGTTCCATCAGGCTTGCCCTCTTAAAAACTGTTTGTGTGTTTATTTCATTGCTATTTGTGAGTACCTGAATTACATTTCTAATGGGACTGAGGTTAAAAATGTCAAACAGTTACTTATTTATTGTTGTTCACGCTGGGTCATCATTGCTGCTCTCGTGCTTCTCTCTAGTGCTTCTCTCTAGTTGTGTGGTGACGGGTGGCTACTCCCTAACTGTGGTGCAGGGGCTTCTCTTCTCATGGAGCACAGGCTCCAGGGTGAGTGGGCATCAGTAGTTGTGGCTCATGGGCTTAGTTGCTCCATGCCACGTGGACTCTTCCTGGACCAGGAATCACACCTGTGTTCCCTGCATTAGCGGATGGATTCTTAACTACTGGACCATCAGGGAAGTCCAATATCAGTTTTAATAAGAATTTATTTGATTTTTAGAGTTGGAACTTTATTGACTATTTGTCTTTCTTGAATTGTCTCTTCGTAGACATTTTTTCCTATGAGGCATTTTTATACTTGAATAATTTGCAATAGCGCATATAATACTTTTTCAGATTTTCCTTTGTTCTTTAGGGTTTTAAATTAGATATAATTAATTATATTGAACTTTTCTTTTTAGCTTCTCCTATTGCTTTTGTAATATGTCTTTTTAAAAATCCTAGCATCCTCTATATCTCTGTAAGCATTCTATTTTGGCTCTCTTTTCTTATTTAATTTCTAACAATAAAGACAACTATATATATATATATATTAGTATTTGGTATAAGATAGACCTCATTTTCCCAAACAGCCCATATTCCTATCATGGTTTGTTGAATGACTCTTCCTTTTTCCCATTATTGAAAATCAGTGGCACAATTTTTGAACCATGCCCAGTCTGTTGAGACTCTCCCTGGCAATGTCCCCACTGTCCTGCACTGCAGCCTTGGGGTTGTGCCCTGCATTTCTCCCACCACCCCCCTCATCCCAGAAGCAGCAGGTTGGAGGTTAGTGCAGGACCTATCCCCAGAGATGAGGGTGGAGCGGGGTCTTGGACCAGATGCATTTGGCCATCAGGGAATGGTTGCATCCTTACTCCACTGACACTGGCCACATCTCAGTCAGTAAACTGTCCCCTTGCAAAGGCAGTGTGGGTGTGGAAACTGCCACTAGCATCAAGTCAGACTCTCCAGAGACTTTTGTCAGAGAAGCTGACATGAGGGGGGATATGAACTGGCCTAGTGCTGAGATGGTTTAGGGAGGTTGGTGCTGTTAGGCCGTCAGTAACTAATGATTGTGAATACATAGAAATGTTTAATTTAAAGCTAGTATTCTTTGCACCATTTCCAGAATACCACTTGTTCCTCATTAACAGTGAGAGATCCACATGTTGTAGATGGAGGCTGGGTGAGCTCTGCCAGGTGCTTTTTCTGGCCTTGACCTGTTTCTTGTAAGCATTTAGTTTGTTGAGTTTTGGTAATTTTGTACAATAACTACAGTCTCAAGCAAGGTGTAGAACACCACAGAGATATGGTGTGTCCTTGTGGAAAACTAATCTGCCTAAAAATTTTATCTCTCGTAGTTTTTTCTTGATTTTTTGGGATCTTGATCGTCCTACCTCATCATCCTACCTCATCATCCTGAGAGGTGTCAATTAGAGTCCATTCAGATGTGTCAAGGGAATAAGTTGCCTGAGTCTTCCAGGTGTCCCTCATACATGTTGACCCCCTTTCTCTCTGTTGACATGAAACAAAGAGGGTATCAGATATTTCTCTGCAAAAGATAGGCTTATGGGATCAGCAGAGAATTATAGTTTGAGGTTTACAACTATGGAGAGCTACATGCAAGTCTTCAAAGGGCCAGGGAAAGAGATCACTATTATAGAGGGGAAAGGAAATTGGCAGGTCTGTTAAACAAAGATTCCATGGCATTTCATTGACTGACTGCCAGGAAAGAAGCAGAGTCTTTGTTCTTCCTGTTGGGCTCTGTCATTGTAACTGCATCTGTCAAAGTTATCAGAGATTTTCTACTGGGGCCTAGTGGGATTACTCAGGATCTCTGTCGTGGTGACAGCTGCTCTTTTTCTGGTGAGATGTTTTCCTGTTTAGAGCAACACTGTCTTCTCAGGTGATCCCCTCAGCAGCCTTGGGAGGTGCTATCTCCACATGTTCTCCTCAGTTTCCAGAGGCCAATACTGAGATGTTGTGTGGCTAGTTTGTGGTCATTCAACCAGAAAGTGACAAAGTCTAGACTCTAACACAGGAAGACTTCTAACTGAGGTACATCATGTGCAATTTTTTTCTCATTACATTTTTTTAAATTGTGGAAAAATGCACAAAACATAAAATTTACCATCTTGACCATATTTAAGCATATGGTTTAGCATTGTTAAGGACATTCATGTAATTTTGCAAACAATTTCCAGAACTCTTTTCTTCCTGCACTAGTGTTGGGGGGAAGTGTCATCATCTGGGCACATCCCAGTGCTAATTCTGAGTGTTTTCTGTGGGGAACGACTGTAGGGTAAATGGCCTAACATGTTTCAAACCTGTTTAGTGGTAAAGCTCACTGACTTATATACTTTTGTTTTGGAAGGAAATTGAGACATAGTAAGACATAGTAAGGGTCACTGAGATGCTGACCTGGAGTGGAGAAATGGAGGAGGGGGCACAGTTGAGGCCCTGGGTCCTCAGGGCCACTGTTGGGATTAGGATCCAGTCTTCTGTCTCCTGGATTGGGGTTCTTTGGAGGTGCCAACCTACCAGAGTTTGTAAAAGCTGAAGCCCAGTTTCTCATATTGCTTCTTTAATGATTCATGGACATTCATGCATTCAATAAATAATTCTTGAGCATCAATTCTGTATACATACTGTCCTTGGAATAATGGAATAAAAGAAGTTTGATCTCTGCTTTCACTGGTTATTATTGTCTTACCTTGAAATTTTCCTTACCCTGGCAAGGTCAGGAAAATGGTGTTAATCTTTGGGCTATCTCTACATTTTATTATCATTTAAATAATGCCTAATGGATTTGAACAGGGTTTGAGGGGTATCCTGTGTATAGTTAACTGTTTTTTTCCCTTTTATAATAAGTAATTTGCAGAGAGAGAATTTGAGATTATATGGATACCGTCTTCCACATCAAACTTTCACCCACTGGTTTTAACTTCCATTGATAATTTTCTGACTCCATCACTCCTTTTGTGTTTGTTTGCCTCTGTTTGCAAGAGCATTCCTTTCTTTCCTGTTAATGTAACAACATGGATTCAGAGATCCTTTCTTTATTTAATTTGTTGTTATTCATTGCCACTTATTTGTTTTGATTCTCAATGTATCCCCGATTTGTCTAGCAAAAGTCATTCAAGCTGGCTTATCTGTCCTTTCTATACAATCTCATGACTCTTTCAGGGCTTCCTTATTTTATGGTGCAAGTTGTTCCTTCTTGGACTTTCTCAGCCTGTAGGTCTTAGGCTGTAGACAGTGAGGCTTTTGCCGGGATTGCCTGGGGCTCTGCTTACCAGGGCTTGTACTAGTTATGAGCAGCCCCCACAGAAATTCTCCTTTTGGAGCCAGTGTTGTGGCTTGACTGGCTCTTGTGGTTCTTACGATTGTGGGACACATGTCAGCAACAACCATCAGGGGACTTTGAAATGATGAGGTGTATCACTCATTCACGTGTCGTGGAGGGTACCAGACACACCTGGGGTGACACAGGCAGGTCCTGAATAGAGAGAGGGCATGTGAGTTAGTCTGGACTTGAGATTCTGCCTTTTGGGGGTTGATGGTGGGGTGTCTAGGATTTTGATGGTTCACTTTTTATTGCTAAGTATGCTAAGTCACTTCAGTCATGTCAAACTCTGTACGACCCCATAGACAGCAGCCCACCAGGCTTCCTCGTCCCTGGGATTCTCCAGGCAAGAACACTGGGGTGGGTTGCCATTTCCTTCTCCAATGCATGAAAGTGAAAAGTGAAAGTGAAGTCGCTCAGTCATGTCCGACCCTCAGCGACCCCATGGACTGCAGCCTTCCTGGCTCCTCCATCCATGGGATTTTCCAGGCAAGAGTACTGGAGTGGGGTGCCATTGCCTTCTCTGTCACTCTTTATTGGTGAATTTAAAACACAAGAGCAGGAAATAAAGTGTGAGAAGGGAGAATCAAGCAGTCAGCAAGATAGTCTTATCAAGTCAACCAGAGCTTTTTCCAAGCGGGAACTTCATGGGTGGGGTGGCCTGGCTCTTTATCTAGTTGTGTAGGTGGCACATGTTCATTGGAGGTGGCTGTCTTTGACAAGAATGTCTCCAAAGTTTAATGTCTGGCTTTTATATTATAATCAAAAAAGCTAATTATCAGGTGCTTACATAAACTGCCCCAACCTTGGAACCAGCTATTTCTTCAAGGAGCCTTGGCTCCTTTTAGAGAAGAAGGGCATCAGAAAGTTAAGATCTGCGTGAAGGGTCCTAAAAGGCACAGACTTCCAGTTATAAAATAAATAAGCTATGGAGATGTAATGTCTGGTGTGGTGACTATAGTTAGTAATACTCTATGCATATTTGAAAGCTGCTAAGAGATTAGACCTTAAAAATTCTCACCACAAGAAAGGAAATGTAATTGTGTATGTTAAAAAAAACAGAACCCCAAGATCTAAGGACTGGAATGCTCTTTGCTACCAGTATGTCATTACTCCAGGGCCTCTCATTGTATAGAATTAGGGTGTATACATATGTGTGTGTAAACACATATGTAATTATTTTTTAAATTTATTTTAGGATAATTACAATATTATAATGGTTTTTTTTTTCCATACATCAACATGAATTGGCCACAGGTATACGTGTGTCCCCCTGATCCTGAACCCACCTCCCACTTTTTTCCCCACCCTATCCCTCTGGGTTGTCCCAGAGCACTGGCTTTTGGTGCCCGGTTTCATACATCGAATTTGCACTGGCCATCTGTTTTACATATGATAGTATACATGTTTCAATGCTATTCTCTCAAGTCATCCCATCCTTGCCTTTTCCCTCTGAGTCCAAAAGTCTGTTCTTTACATCTGTGTTTCCCTTGCTTCCCAGCATGTAGGATCATTGGTACCATCTTTCTAAATTCCATATATATGTGTTAATACACAGGATTTGGCTTTCTGTTTCTGACTTACTTCACTCTGTATAATAGGCTCCAGGTTCATCTACCTCATTAGAACTGACTTAAAGGTGTTCCTTTTTATAGCTGAGTAATATTCCACTGTATATATGTACCATAACTTCCTTATCCGTTCATCTGCTGATGGAGATCTAGGTTGCCTCCATGTCCTAGCTATTGTAAACAGTGTTGCAATGAACATTGGGGTACATGTGTCTCTTTCAATTCTGATTTCCTTGAGGTGTATGCTCAGCAGTGGGATTTGCTGGGTCATATAGCAGTTTGCTGGGCTTCCCTGGTGGCTCAGAGTTTTAAAGTGTCTGCCTGCAATGCAGGAGACCTGGGTTCGATCCCTGAGTCGGGAAGATCCCCTGGAGAAGGAAATGGCAACCCACTCCAGTATTCTTGCCTGGAGAATCCCATGGATGGAGGAGCCTGGCAGGCTAGTCCATGGGGTCGCAAAGAGTCAGACATGACTAAGAAACTTCACTCAAATTAACTCACTTAAAATGGCAGTTCTATTTCCAGTTTTTAAAGGAATCTCCACACTATTCTCCAAAAATAGTGGCTGTACCAGTTTGCATTCCCACCAACAGTGTAAGTAGGTTGCCTTTGCTCTACACCCTCTCCAGCATTTATTGTTTGTAGAATTTTAATGATGGCCTTCTGACCAGTGTGAGATGATACCTCATTGTGGTTTTGATTTGTCTTTTTCTAACAGTGAGTAATGTTGAGCATATTTTCATGTGTTTATTAACCATCTGTATGTCTTCTTTCGAGAAAAGTCTGTTTAGGTCTTTTGCTCACTTTTTGATTGGGTTAGTTTTTCTGATATTGAGCTGCATGAGCTGCTTGTATATGGTGAAGATTAATTCTTTGTCAGTTGTTTTGTTTGCTGTTATCTTCTCCTATTCTGAAGGCTGTCATTTCACCTTGCTCGTAGTTTAGTTTGTTGTGCAAAAATTTTAAAGTTTAATTAGGTCCTTTTTGTTTATTGTTGTTACTCTAGGAGGTGAGTCATAAAGGATATTGCTTTAATTTATGTCGAAGAGAGTCTATGTTTTCCTCTAAGATTTTTATACTTTCTGGTCTTGCATTTAGGTCTTTAATTCATTTTGAGTTTATTTTTATGTATGGTGTTCGATAGTGTTCTGGTTTCATTCTTTTACATGTAGTTTACCAGTTTTCCTAGCACCACTTCTTGAAGAGACTGTCTTTTCTCTATTGTATAATTTGCCTCGTTTATCAAAGATAAAGTGTCCATAGATGCATGGATTTGTCTCTTGGCTTTCTATTTTATTCCATTGATCTATATTTCTGTCTTTGTGCCAGTACCATACTGTCTTGATGACTGTAGCTTTGTAGTGTAGTATGAAGTCAGGCAGGTTGATTCCTCCAGTTCCATTCTTCTTTCTCAAGATTGATTTGGCTATTTGAGGTCTTTTGTGTTTCCATACATATTCTTGGAGAAGGCAATGGCAACCCACTCCAGTACTCTTGCCTGGAAAATCCCATGGATGGAGGAGCCTGGTAGGCTGCACTCCATGGGATTGCAAAGAGTCGGACACGACTGAGCGACTTCACTTTCACTTTTCACTTTCATGCATTGGAGAAGGAAATGGCAACCCACTCCAGTGTTCTTGCCTGGAGAATCCCAGGGATGGCGGAGCCTGGTGGGCTGCCATCTGTGGGGCCGCACAGAGTCAGACACGACTGAAGCGACTCAGTAGTAGTAGTAGTAGTATTCTGAAGTTATTTGTCCTAGTTCTGTGAAAAATACCATTGGTAGTTTAATAGGGATTGTGCTGAATCTGTGGATTGCTTTGGGTACTATACTCATTTTCACTATATTGTTCCTCTTCCATTTCTCTTTCTTCTTCTCCTTCTTTTTTTTTACAAAGCTCAAGAGTTAGAACTTAATTAGATATGTGTGATTTGTATATCTGTGACTCTCCATTTCTCTTAAATTTTAACAGTTGGCTAAACCCCTTGTTTAAAATTGGTTACAAAAGAAGATTAGAAGAAGATGACATGTACTCCGTGCTTCTGGAAGATCGCTCCCAGCACCTTGGAGAAGAACTACAAGGGTGAGCACAGGCAGCAGGGAGAAGAGGAGGAAGACAGAATTTCCACGTGTGGCTAAAGTTGTGTTGTGGGGAGCTTTGCCTTCCTCTGGGTTCTCCTGAGCCTCCTTCCCCTGACACGGCACACTTACCCACCTCAGGCTGACCCTGGGCTTAACACACTTTGGAAGCTGGGGAGCCTATATTCTCTGTGCATTTGTGGAAGTGGAGAGAACCTGCAGCCAAGACCCTGGAGGCCGAACTCTGTCCCTCGAGGTGAGGTCCCTGGAAGAGGGTGTCTGCTCTCCTGAGCTGCTCATGACCCTGTGAATCCAGCTAAGGCTTGGCAGGAACTTGTTTCCTGAGACTGAGACTTTTCCCTCAAGGCCTGTTTTTCTGGTGCTTCAGGGTCTGTACTACTCATCTTTCAGGCATCCAGTGAGCAATTAGCCAGCATTTATGGGGCATCCACAGAGTGCCCTGTAGTAAAGGTTTTTCCTCCAGTCTGCCACCTCCCTGTTTTGTCTGGTGGACACATTGTTCTTTACTGTACTTTGTTTCTCATCACAGGTACTGGGATCAAGAAGTTTTGAGAGCTGAGAAAGATGTGCGGGAGCCTTCTTTAATGAAAGCAATCTTAAAGTGTCACTGGAAATCCTATTTAGTTTTGGGAATTTTTATACTTCTTGAGGTAAAAGCTTTTATATACTGTGCATTGCTTTTTACCATATACAGGTCAGTACTGAGATGGACGGGACCTATGGGTAGAGAGGCCAGTATTTTAAGATTAGGGGATAAAATGTCTAGAAATCATGATGTAGCCCAGAAGTAGTGCTTGTCTTTAGAATGGACAGATGCTTAAAGGACTGGATCTGTGGGGATTAACTATTTTCCTTTTAACAGGTTAAAACATAGTGTTGTGGAAGGGAAAGACATTTTATATCATATACCTAGTATGGTGGAAAAGACATTTTATACCATATTAGGATATTATTGATGCTCAGTAAATAACATAAATGCTGAAAGTGATCCTTGACCAAAAAAATATACTACAAACTCAAGAAATGTGGTTTGGAGGATGTAAACTTGGACCAGAGCCCAGATAACATAAGATGTTTTAGAGGTGCTCAGCAAGTAATTGTTAAGTTGCCCAATTCACATCTGATAAATGCTTTCCTAAGAAGGGATTGTCATCTCTCCCCTTCCTGTGACACCGAACCCATGGCCCTGCATTTGGGCTGGAGCTACCAGAGCTCCCAAGAATACACCCTTCCCTGGGCTGCCTCCTTCCCTGTAGGCTGGGTCACCCAGGCCAGAGCTCCCTGTGATGAGGAGCTCCAGCTTCATCATTGAATTGCAGAGACTCCATGCACCATCCATGCTGGTTTCTGTCCCTGGATGTGGGGTGGTTTCCTGCATGAAGGGGGATCCTGGTAGCCTGGCATTGGCAGAAGGTGTAGGAGGGGATGTGGAGTAGACAACCAGAGACAGAAAGCGGTGAGGTCAGTGACCTTCATGACCCTGAAGATCCTGGGTAAAGATCCCCCAGAGAGACAGTTCCAACCTGAGGACACAGTGCCATCAGCCCATCTATTCTGGCTGAGCCTACTCAAGGTCTGCTGCAGACCCACTTGGGTGGCTCGTGCTCTCAGTGGTCCCTTAGTGCTGCCATAGGGACATGGGTGGCCTGTGAGTGTGTGAGAGCAGAAGGGATGGAAGATGCAGGTGCTGTGAAAGGGGTGGAGAAGGTGGTGAGTTGTCATAAGTCCATTGTGTTGGGGATAAAGTGGGTGGTCCAGGTAGTTTAGAGTTGGGGGGCATGGCTCTTGTTTAAAGGTTGTGTTGTACCAAATGCACTGTGGGTAGCAGGCAGCAGAGTAGGTGAAGTCTGCCCCACACAATTGGAGAGATCAGAGAATCTGTCAGCTCACAGGTGACTGAATGGTCCTGGGAGATGGAGTCTTTGATGACAAAGGTGGGTTGACCATTGTGTCAGAGAGTGGGGACAGGTATGTGGGGTGGAGTGCCACCTTTGAGAGGGCATTGACGACTGAGATACTGCAGTGCCTTGTGAGGGCAGGGTGGAGTGTTGATTTCAAAGTTGTCCAGCCCCAGTAATACTGCCTGCTGGGCATCTAGGAAGGTGCAACTGGTAGAGCCCTGGCCCCTATTTCAGGAGATTGGTTGTTGGGCACTCATGGCAAAGAAGTGGGAAGTTGAGGACCTGGTAAATGTGGGGGCTCATCTTCTGTAGTATTAGAAGTATTAGTAGCAGATAACAAGCTGGCGGAGGAGTAGGTGGACCTGGAGTACATCTCTCTCCATGATACATCAGGAATACACCTTCAGGAATACATCAGGAAGACACAGAAGTGCATGCAGAACACCAGCTGAGAGTGGACAGGAGTACCTGCCCAGTGGAAAAGAATATATAGACCCACGCAAAACTCGAGACCAAGCCCTGAGCCTTTGGAGTGGGTGCAGTGACTCCACGACCCTAGTCTACCAGAAAACTAACCCTAGGGAGTATCAAATAGTGAGAACTAACACGAAGGAAATCACTTGAATACAAGGCCCAGCATCACCCAACCACCAGTAGCACCGTGTGGAGGATGCCCCATTTAAACAACAAACAAAACAAACATACAAACCCAATCATCAGCAGACAGGATTACCACCTCACTCATCCTTGCCCATTAGAGGAAAAACAAACAAAAAAACTCAGCACAAATCTCCCCTATACAAAGCTCACACAAACCACTGGACCAAACTTAGGAGGGCAGAAAACAAAAAGAAGAAAGAATTCAGCCTTGAAGCCTGGGGAAAGGAAACCTTAAACACAATAAATTAAAAAAAAAAAAAAAAAAAAGAAAGAAAAGAAAAGGCAGAGAAATGCTACAGAAATGAAGGAACAAACTAGAAAAAACAGAAGTCCAAATAAATGAAGAGAAATAGGCAAGCTACCTGAAAAAGAATTCAGAATAATGATAGTAAAGATGATCAAAAACCTTGAAAACAAAATAGAGAAACTGCAAGAATCAATTAACAAAGACCCAGAAGAATGGAAGAATAAACATACAGAGACAAACAACACAAATACTGAAATTAAAAATACTCTAGAAGGAATCAATATCTGAAGCAGAAGAATGAATCTGTGAGCTGGAAGATAAAATGGTGGAAATAACTTCTGAAGAGCAGAATAAAGTAAAAAGAATGAAAAGAACTGAGGATAGCCTCAGAGACCTCTGGTACAATATCAAACCCAGCAACATTCGAATTATAGGGGTCCCAGAAGAAGAAGAGAAAAAGAAAGGCTATGAAAATGTTTTTGAAGAAATTATAGTTGAAAATTTCCCAAACATGGAAAAGGAAACAGTCAAGTCTAAGAGGCACAAAGAGTCCCATACAGGATAAATCCAAGGAGAAACATGCCAAGGCACATATTAATCAAACAAAGACTAAACACAAAGAAAGACTATTAAAAGGAATAAGGGAGAAGCAGCAAGTAACGTACAAGGGAAACCCCATACACTTAACAGCTGATCTTTCAGCAGAAACCCTGCAGGCCAGAAGGGAATGGCAGGATATATTTAAAGTACTGAAAGAGAAAAATCTACAGGCAAGATTACTGTACCTATCAAGAATCTCATTCAAAACTGATGGAGAAATCAAATGCTTTTCAGATAAGCAAAAGTTAAGAGAATTCAGTACCATCAAACCAGCTTTACAACAAATGTTAAAGGGACTTATATAGTCAAGAAATACAAGAGAAGAAAGAAGATCTACAAAATCATCCCCATACAGTTAAGAAAATGGCAATAAGAACATACTTATCAATAATTACTTTAAATGTAAATGGATTAAATGTTCCAACCAAAAGACTCAGACTGGCTGAATGGATACAAAAACAAGACCCATATATATGCTGTCTACAAGAAACCCACTTCATCCCTAAAGACACATATAGACTGAAAGTGAGAGGATGGAAAAATATGTTCCATGCAAATGAGAAGCAAAAGAAAGCTGGAGTAGTAATCCTCATATCAGACAAAATAAACCTTAAAAGGAAGATTACAAGAGATAAGGAAGGTTACTACATAATGATAAGGGGATTAATCCAAGAGGCTGCTGCTGCTGCTGTTGCTAAGTTGCTTCAGTCATGTCCGACCCTGTGCGACCCCATAAATGGCAGCCCACCAGGCTCCCCTGTCCCTGGGATTCTCCAGGCAAGAACACTGGAGTGGATTGCCATTTCCTTCTCCAATGCATGAAAGTGAAAAGTGAAAGTGAAGTCGCTCAGTCGTGTCTGACTCTTAGCGACCCCATGGAGTGCAGCCCACCAGGCTCCTCCGTCCATGGGATTTTCCAGGCAAGAGTACTGGAGTGGGGTGCCATTGCCTTCTCTGAATCCAAGAGGAAGACATAACAATTGAGAATATCTGCGCAATATTCCCAACATGGGAATACCTCAATACATAAGACAAATGTTAAAAGACATAATAGGAGAAATTGACAGTAACACAGTCATAGTAGGAGACTTTAAGCCCCCACTCACATCAATGGACAGATAATCAAAACAGAAAATTAATAAGGAAGCACAAGTCTTAAATGATACATTAGATGAGATGGATGTCATTGATATCTTCAGGACATGCCATCTGAATGCAGAAGAACACACCTTCTTCTCAAGTGCACATGGAATATTCTCCAGGATAGACCACATCTCTTGTCACAAATCAAACCTCAGTAAATTTAAGAAAATTGAAATCATATCAAGCATTTTCTCTGACCACAATGCTATGAGACTAGATATCAATTACAAGAAAAAAAAAAAAAAAAAAACTCTAAGAAACACAAACATATGGAGATTAAACAATACATTTCTAAATAACCAACAGGTTACTGAAGAAATCAAAAGGGAAATCAAAAATTTCTAGAAACAAATAACAATGAAAACACAACAACTCAAAACCTATGGGATGAAGCAAAAGCAGTTCTAATAGGGAAGTTGATAGCAATATAATCGCACCTTGAGAAACATTGACTAGATAACCTAACTTTACACCTAACACAACTGGAAAAAGAAGAACAAGAAAATGCCCAAATTAGTAGAAGGAAAGAAATCATAAAGATCTGAGCAGAAATACATGAAAAAGAAATGAAAGAAACAATAGTAAAGATTAATAAAACTAAAAGCTGGTTGTTTGAGAAGATAAACAAAATTGACAAGCCTTTAGCCAGACTCATCAAGAAAAAAAGAATCAAATCAACAAAATTAGAAGTGAAAAGGGAGAGGTTACAACAGAGGATGCAGAGATACAAAGGATTATAAGAGACTATTATGAATAACTATATGGCAATAAGATGGATAACTTGGAAGAAATGGTCAGATCTTTAGAAAAGTTCAATCTTCCAAGACTGAACCAGGAAGAAATAGAAATTATGAACAACCCACTTACAAGCACTGAAATTGAAGCTGTGATAAAAAATCTCTCATAAAACAAAAGCCCAGGACCAGATGACTCCATGAGAGAATTCTATCAACATTTAGAGAAGAGCTAACGCCTATCCTTCTAAAATGCTTTTAAAAAATTACAGAGGAAGGAACACTTCCAAACTCATTCTATGAGCCCACCATCGCCCCAATACCAAAACCAGACAAAAACAAAACAGAAAAGAAAACTACAGGCCAATATCACTGATGAACATAGATGCAAAAATCCTCAACAAAATTTCAGCAAACAGAATTCAGCAAACAGAATTCAGCAAACAGAATTCAGTGTATTAAAAAGCTCATACACCATGATCAAGTTGAGTTTATTTCAGGAATGCAAGGATTCTTCAATATATGCAAATCAATCAATGTGATACACCATATAAACGAAAACTAAAAACCATATGATCATCTCAATAGATGCAGAAAAAGCCTTTGACAAAATTCAGCACCTATTTATGATTAAAACTCTTCAAAAAATGGCATAGAAGGAAGCTACCTAAACATAGTAAATGCCATATATGATAAGCCTACAGCAAACATTATTCTCAATGGTGAAAAACTGAAAGCATTCCCCCTAAGATCAGGAAAAAGACAAAGGTGTCTTGTTATTATTATTATTCAACATATTATTATTGTCACACGAGTGTATGTTCCTCGGTTCTTTGTCTCCTTACAACAACGATTTGGAACGATGGACATTAAAGCCCTCTGTGCATCACAGCTCTCAGGTCTTGGACAAACAGTGTTATAGCTCTTAGGCAAATCAGTGTTACAGCTCTATTTTATTTAGAAGATAGCAGGAGAATCCATCCTCGAAGCGTGAGTGCATGCCAACCCAAAGACTCCAAGAGAGGAGAGTGGAGAAGCACGTGGGGTTGGAGGCGGGGGGCGGGGGGGTGGTGGGGGTGAGAGAGAGAGAGAAAGAGAGAGCGAGTGCGCGCACGCGGGAGAGAAAGAGAGAAAGCGCTTTGGCTCCTCCTTTTATATATTTTTTCCTCCACCTGGGCCTGCCCTATGGAAATTGGGCTTAGCCAGGGGTGCTGTTTGTTCTACCTGAAGTCTTCACTCTGGTCCTCGGACCTTCCTTTGACCTTCCTTTGTTCTATTTTCGCGGGCTTTTCCCTTCCTTTTCTTTTAGCCACCGCCATTTTGGACTCCTTTTCCCTATTCTACCTACCTAACATTATTATTCAACATAGTTCTGAAAGTCCTAGCTACAGCAATCAGAGAAGAAAAAGAAATAAAAATAATTCAGATCAGAAAAGAAAAAGTAAAGCTCTCACTGTTTGCAGATGACATGACACTATATAGAAAACCCTAAAGATAGTATCAGAAAATTACTAGAGCTAGTCAGTGAATTTAGCAAAGTTGCAGGATACAAAACTGATACACAGAAATCACTTGTATTTCTATATACAAACAATGAAAAATCAGAAATTACAGAATCCAATTTACCATTGCAAAAAAGATAGAAATATCTAGAAATAAATTTACCTAAGGAGACAAAAGAACTGTACACAGAAAATTATAAGACACTAATGAAATAAATCAAAGATGACTTAAACAGCTGGAGAGATATTCCATGTTTCTGGGTAGGAAGAATCAATATTGTGAAAATGACTATACTACCAAATGCAATCTACAGATTCAATGTGATCCCTATCAAATTACCAATGATATTTTTCACAGAACTAGAACAGAAATTTTCACAATTAATATGGAAACACAAAAGACCCTGAATAGCCAAAGCAGTCTTGAGAAAGAAGAAATGGAGCTGGAGGAATCCACCTTCCTGACTTAATATTATCCTGGTTTTAGAATAGAGGACACTGAGTGCCAAGTACTTCCAGTGTGCCATGGTCTCACAAAGGACAGAGGGACATTATGTCTCAGGTACTCTGACTTACCATCTTGACCATCTCAATGACTTATAGCTTGCCCAGTGTCAGAAATGCTCATTTAAAAAATTATTTAAAAATTCTTTTTGTGTGGATTATGGGATCTTAGTTCTGCAACCAGGGATTTAACTTTGGCCATGGAATGAAAGCAAAGCATCTTAACCACTGAACCATCAGGGAATTCCCAGGAAGACTCATCTTGAGAGCTTTGTCTACAGGTCTCATGACACACGCATCCTGAACTTGGCCTGAAGTTAATAAATAGGATGCTAAGAACTTCCTAGAGCAGGAAGTCAGATTGGGGATTGTAATTGAGGGTAGATTCCAGGTGACCATGCACCCTGGGTGCCAGAAGTGACGAGGGTGTTGACACTAGCAGTAGCATCATGCTAAGTTCTGATGGACCAGGAGCCCTTTAAGAAACCACCTTTCCCCTCATTACCATCCCTAAGTGGCCTTTTATTTTATATGGTGGAAGATCTAAACTCAGCTCAGGATTCTCTAAAACATGAACACATTTATTTTGTGACATCCAGCCCTTTTTTAATTCCTCTGGTGCACAGGATGACTCATGGATTATCTGTGGTTCCCAGACAGTGCTCTGACCAACCACAACACAGGTATTCCTGGCAGCACCAGTGGAAAGAGGCAGGGCCATGCCAGTCCAGGGTGAGGATTTGGGGGTTAGAATTTTAAGCTATGTGAACCTCTGTCCTGTGAGAATTGAGGAGTGACTGTAATGCTTGGGGAAACAAGTACCAGGCTGATATTGAACCTGGGGCATTTACAGGTCACTTCTAATTAGAACAGGCAGCGAGTTCTCAGCATGTCTGGCCCCGCCCCTTTGTACACCTCCAAGGGGAATGTGGGTGGGGAGGACAGGTCTCCGCCTGCCCAGGGCCCTCAAGGTGGGGAGGTGGAGCCTGAAGTCTCTGCCTGGACCAGAGACACAGAGAACACCTCCCCAGGTCATCCTGGCTTCTCTCTGAGAGGTGAGGTCTCCACCTGCTGGTGTGTAAGTGGGGTGACCTCAGAGAACCAGAGTGGGTTCACCCAGTCCCTTCCCCTGAGAGGGGTGGAGTGACCAGGGTTTATGTCCTGTTCCCAGGAACATTAGAAAGGGCCTGGCCTTGTCCAGTCACTTGTTGTTTGTCCAGGGCCACTTTTGCTTATGGTTTCTGGTCTAGGTGGAGGCTGTAGGAGGCCCATGTTTGTGTAAATATTCACTTTGGAGCTCAGCTGATGGGCAGGAGGTAAACAGAATCCTCTGAGTCCCACAGTGGGTTTTGTGCCTTGACTCAGGGCTGGTTCCCCAAGAGCTGTATTGGGCTTTTGCCTTTATTTCCCAACCCTTTCTTCCAAGTGTCCCTTGAGTCTGCTCAATGCAGGAGGCTGAAAAGTGGCAAAGTGGCAAAGTGGAGGCTTTGGTGGCAAAGTTACTGTGGGCTGAGAGCAACCACCAAAGTCCACACAGCAAGGGAGAGGAGGAGAGGGCACTGAGCGAAGCAGAAGGGGACCTGCAGAGCAGACCTGCTATGTGTACCCTGTTGCATCTTGAGAGCATAGCATTAGCCATTAGTTGTTAGTGATACCCACAGTGATGACCTTGAGTCATAAATGATGGTAATGCTTTTTAATTCATTTTTTAAAAAGCATAAAAAAGGTTTTATTCCCATTAAAAATAAAAAATGAAGTATAATTGACTTATATTAGTTTTAGGTATATAGTATAGTGATTCAATATTTGTATACATTATAAAATGATCACTGCAAGTCTAGTTGCCCTCTGTCACCATACAAGATTATTCCAATATTATTGACTGTATTTCCTATGTTGTACATCACATCTCACTATTTATTTTTTTTTAACTACAAAATCGTACCTTCTAATCTCCATCATCTATTTCACTCATTCTCCCCACTCCTCCCTTATTCCATTTTCTTTTAGAACTCAGGGAAGTAGGTACCTCTTTTTTAAAGGTTGCATTCATAATGGTTAAAAAAAAAAAAAAAATCTGCTTAGAAGTGAAACTTTTAATTGCTATCCAGAAATGTTGGCTTTTATAAATGACTTTTCTCGAGTTGTTCTGCATGGTGGCCTATGAGCAGCACTGAGTTTTCCAAGCCCTTTGTGAAACCAGCCTCTGCCATTAATAGAGCAGGTCTCTTCCCAGGACTTCTGTATCATAAAAATGATCATAGCTTACACTTGTTTTTTAGTGTTGGTTTTAGAGTACTTGGGGCTTCCCTGGTGGCTCAGAGGTTAAAGCGTCTGCCTGCAATGCAGGAGACCTGGGTTCAATCCCTGGGTCAGAAAGATCCCCTGGAGAAGGAAATGGCAACCCACTCCAGTATTCTTGCCTGGAGAATCCCATGGACAGTCCTAGGGCTCGTAAAGAGTTGGACACGACTTCACTTTCACTTTAGAATACTTTGAGCTGTTGTGGCTCTTAGTTGTCCCACAATTCCAAGAGGTAAACAAAGACCTGGAGGGCAGGTGGGCACATGATGGGCTTAGGGTCATGTGACTCGCAGGTGGCCGACCTGGTTTCTGAAGCCCAGTGTTCGGACTCCCAGGCCAGTGTTCTCTGCATTCTCTCCTGAGGCTTCCTCTCCTTCCACAGCCTCCATTGAGACTCAGAGTCAAGAGATGTTTTTCTGACAACAGCTCTGTGCTCCTCTGTCACCTGCTTCCTACAGAGTTTTTTTTTTTTTTTCTCTGTAGGTGTTACAAATATTTCAAAACTACAAACATTGAATATGATTGAAGGGTAGTAGAAAGTGTCACCTGAGAATGTGCATTTTTGACACAAAGATTATTTTTAGCTGATTTTTTATTTTTATTTTTTTTTTTTGAGAAATAGACACAGGAGAAACTGTAAAGACAGAGCAGAAGTTACCCTTCTGTGAGGGACATTTACATTGATGAAGGAA
The DNA here is from genome assembly GCF_003369695.1 of Bos indicus x Bos taurus. Taxonomy (NCBI): domain Eukaryota; kingdom Metazoa; phylum Chordata; class Mammalia; order Artiodactyla; family Bovidae; genus Bos; species Bos indicus x Bos taurus. The sequence goes on from NW_020867070.1 coordinate 778,717, forward strand.
ATTTCCATTTGTAAAGGTGTCTTCCTCCCAGTACCAAAAAGAGAAGGATGTCTCTAAATCACAGAAGAATCTTGTCAATGGGGACTACTTAAATCTCTGTAACAAACCCAGCCATTTTAATTTTAGCTGCTTTTCCTATTAACTTCTCATTGTGTCCCTACCAACCTTTCTTTAGCTGGAGATGGTATTTAAGGTGGTGGCTTGGGCCATCTAAGGGAGTTACTCAGTTTTTCCTGAAGATGGTAGAATTGGGCCAGAAACACTTCAAGTAGTGTGGAAATGTAGTGGAGAAACTATAAGTTCCCCTAAGAAGCAAGAGGTGAGCCGGAATGTCAAGTGCTTGCAGGAGATTAACTAACAAGGACTCCACCACGAGATGTCTGCCTCAGAGACTCTCATAGAACTTTGAAATGATTGTTGTGGTATTATATTGGACTGTTTTAAATATCTTTTACAGTTTCACAGTTATGCAGAATTCTTGTGAAGCAAGAAGAACTATGTTCCCAGTTGTTTTGTGGGAAGGCTATTCACTGGGTTATAGGTTGGTGTCAAAGATGAAGGCTTTATGGGAACAATTTTTGATCTTGTTCTTGCTATCCAGAAGGTTTTCATTTGGTTAGTTTCAAGTTTGCTAATGAACATTTTCTCAATTGTTTTATTTCTTACTCGTTGAGGATTAGGATCAAGAACAGACAGAGGAGGGACTTCCCTAGTGGTCAGTGGTTAAGAATTTTCCTGCCAGTGCAGTGGACATAGGTTTGATCCCTGGTCCGGGAACTCAGATCCCACATGCCTTGGGGCCCATCAACTGCAACTACGGAGCCCACTTGGTGCACCTACTGAAGCCTGTGTGCTCTAGAGCCTCCGCTCTGCAAAAAGAGGAGCCAGCAAAACCAGAAGCACGACTGCTACAACTAGAGAGTAGCCCTCACTCACAGCAACAAGAGAAGGTCCACACAGCAAGGAAGAGCCCGTGTGTGTCAACGAAGATCCAGCAGAGTCAAAGATAAATAAACAAACAAGATTTTAAAAAAGAGCAGACAGAGGAGTGGAAGCTCTGAGCCAGGACTGGCATTTGTTGTTCAGTTGCTCAGTTGTGTCGGTGTCTGCTACCCCAGGGACTGCAGCATGCCAGGCTTCCCTGTCTTTCACCACTGGCCTTACTCTTTTCTTTTATTTTTTAATTAATGTTGATTGCACTGGGTCTTCACTGCTGAGCAAGGACTTTTCTCTAGTTACAGTGTGCGGGCTTCTCACTGCAGTGGCTTCTCTTGTTGCAGAGCACAGGCTCTAGGTGTGATGGCTCCAGTAGTCAGCGTGCATGGGCTCAGTAGTTGTGGTGCACAGGCTTGGTTGCTCCACAGCATGTGGGATCTTCCCTGACCAGAGATGGAACCTGTGTCCCCTGCATTTGCAGGCAGATTCTTAACGACTGCACCACCAGGAAAGTCTATGGCATTACTCCTTAATGAGGCTATCTGCTCAACTCGGTTATTAAATACTATGTCTCAGCAGAAAAAATCCAATCAGATAGTAATGAGGTGCCTTTATTTTATACTAATTTTTGGTGAATTTGTTGCATCTATCAGTATTCTCTTTGGTGGGTGACATTACACTTACTGTAATTAGAACAGTATCAGGGTCAAAAGGAGAGCTGAGTAACAGGCAACAATGATTTCCTAAGCAAATCATAAGTTTTAGGACCGTTTGGGATGGCAGGTGTTAGTGCTGGGCTTCTGATGGAGAGCCCCAGGTTTGCAGGCTGCAGCACTGGACTGCCCTTGGCCTTACCTGGGCTGACATTCTTGTTTTTCTGTGTGAGCCTACATATTTCTATCTCAGTGCGGTCTATACAAAGTCTGTTTTACAGTGTACAGTCTGAGGGACTCTTCCATAAGCTCTTAGAACCTCTAGGGGTGAATGATAGGGCTTGCTGGAAATGTAACAGTGAAACTTTGTGTTCTTGAGAACAGATCCTCTTACTCTGATCTGATCATCCTATGCATAATTCTTTAGCTTAACAGTGATTTCTTCTCTGTAATAGATGAAGCTTTCTATTACCTTGTGGAAGGTGAGGCAGTTGGTGTAGCCTGTGAACCTGTGGGTGCAGAACAAGACAGGAGTGTTGGGGTTTAATGTTACATCCATTTGAGGAATGGGGACAACTTTCTCTATATATCCTCATCAGGCACTAGTTTGTTGAGCAGAAAATGCTTGTTAGTTTTGTTTGTGTTGGGGATTTAGCTTCTCTTCCTCTTGCATATCTTTTCCACAACTTCAGACAGACAGAAGAGTGCTATCAAGGAAAACCTGGCAGTTGCTTATCCTGTCTATATTAATAAGGAAGGATTGCTTAAAAGGAAAAGCTTGCTCCAAAGTCAAGTTCCTGAAAGATTTCCAAAGTTTTGACATTTTGACTTTTGAGAAGTCTGTGGAGGAAATGATGCTAGGGTCATGGCGTTTACTTTTGATGACTTGGATTTGTGTTGAGTGTTTGGTTTTCTTTGATGGGAGAGAAGGGGAGCTTCAAGGGGTGACTAGAGGGAAGAAGTAGGTTGTGGGGTGGAGTGGCCATTTGGCAGGGTGAGCAAGTGTTGCAGTTTTCTACCTTTAGTTTTGGGAAGGAAAATTGCTTTCCTTAAGGCTTACTCAAGGGAGAAGGCTCAGTGTCCTCCACCTCACTTGTTTAGGATTTTAACTTTTGCCTTAGGGAAGAGATGATTGGTAACATTTCTTCCAAACTAGCACCTTCAATAAGTGGCTGATGGCAAACCATGGACAAAAATAGTTTTTTAGCTTGATTCCAAGGGACAGCCCAGCTTCTAGAGGGTAGGGACATAGTGACACAGTGTCCCTCGGGGCTGAAACCCTGAGAACCTCCCCAGCCTGGTTTCTCTGTGATGTTCCAACAGAGTCTTGGCTCTGTTTTCTTGTTGTACTGATGTGTGAAGTTTGGGGTGGGTACAAGTGAATGTTTGTCTCAGGGTCTCATTTCATAAAGATTCTTAAGAAGGTGATAAGAGTGTGTCTCCCATACATGAACCATTTTGACTTTCTGTTAGGCTGAGATGTTGAAAGAACACGGGGACAGGGATAGACTGCCAGCAGAGCTTGTTCGTATGGAAGCAAATTTCTTACCCTTTTTCTGGTGCTAGTGATACAGAACCCGCCTGCCTATGCAGGAGTCATAAAGAGACACAATTTCGATCCCTGGGTGAGGAAGATTCCCTGAAGAAGGAAATGGCAACCCACTCCAGTATTCTTGCCTGGGAAATCCCATGGACAGAGGAGCCTGGTGGGCTACAGTCCACAGGGTCACAAAGAGTTGGACGTGACTGAAGCAACTTAGCACCAGCACCCTAAGAATAACTTGGTATTTTGCCAAATGCATTCTAAAGCACTGGTTGTAGTATTTATTGAACTTATAGAGTGTAGTGAGTATGAAGTACTAAGGCTTCATTTTCTTTGAATGTAAAATTTTGGCTTAAGGTTAAAACTATTGTCTGCTTGTCTAATAGGAGATAGATATTTTCTTTTCAGGTGAATCATAAATGTAGTGTTTTGCCAAAAATGCCCTTTTAATATGCTAATGGTAAAAGTAAAACTTGTGTTAAGAAAACTGGTAGAGCTTGCATTTCTAATTAAGCCTTTTTTTCCTTTTAGGAAGGCACCAGAGTCGTTCAGCCCATATTTTTGGGGAAAATGATTAGTTATGTTGAAAACTACGATCCCACCAATTCTGCCGCTTTGCACGAAGCCTACGGCTACGCAGCAGGGCTGAGCCCCAGCGTGCTGGTGTGGGCCGTTCTGCACCAATTGTACTTCTATCACATTCAGCGTTTGGGGATGAGGCTGAGAGTAGCCCTGTGCCATATGATCTACTGCAAGGTGAGTGTCACTCGGTTTCACAGTGTATACCTCCCCTGAAGCATCAGGAACATTTAGGGAAAGTTTTCTGTAAACTAAACATTTTGTAACTGGGATCATTTGTACTTTACTGGAGAAGCTTGGTGTTTGCACCAAGTCAAGTTTTTTTTGTTGTTGCTTTTCCAATATATAATAAGTTTTCTACTGAGATTGGATCAGGGCTACTTTTTATGACTTTTAGCCACATAATATCCACTGTTGCATAATATCCACTAAATCTGTAATAAAATCTAATTAAAAATTAAAGTATTAAAGGTATCCCATTGATTTTCAATGTTTTTATGCCTAATTCTCATAGTGGTATTTCTGGAAATTTTGTTGTTGTTGTTCATTCAAAGCTTCAAAGCTGTATTTAAAAGTGAACTTCAGGATTGGATCCATAAAATTAAATCTTGGAGAACAGAATGGATTTGAGAAAGGGAATGATTATATTTTTCAATGGCCCATTTAATTGCATTCAGTACAATTGTGTTAACTAAAGAAAAATATAGTTTCTGGTCTTACGTTTAGATCTTTAATCCATTTTGAGTTTATTTTTGTGTATGGTGTTAGAAAGTGCTCTAATTTCATTTTTTTACAAGTGGTTGACCAGTTTTCCCAGCACCACTTGTTGAAGAAATTGTCTTTAATCCATTGTATGCTCTTGCCTCCTTTGTCAAAGATAAGGTGTCCATAGGTGCGTGGATTTATCTCTGGGCTTTCTATTTTGTTCCATTGATCTATATTTCTGTCTTCGTGCCAGTACCATACTGTCTTGATGACTGTGGCTTTGTAGTAGAGCCTGAAGTCAGGCAGGTTGATTCCTCCAGTTCCATTCTTCTTTCTCAAGATAGCTTTGGCTATTTGAGGTTTTTTGTATTTCCATACAAATTGTGAAATTATTTGTTCTAGCTCTGTGAAGAATACTGTTGGTAGCTTGATAGGGATTGCATTGAATCTATAAATTGCTTTGGGTAGTATACTCATTTTCACTATATTGATGCTTCCAATCCATGAACATGGTATATTTCTCCATCTATTAGTGTCCTCTTTGATTTCTTTCACCAGTATTTTATAGTTTTCTATATATAGGTCTTTTGGAGAAGGAAATGTCAACCCACTCCAGTGTTCTTTCCTGGAGAATCCCATGGACGGAGAAGCCTGGTAGGCTGCAGTCCATGGGGTTGCACAGAGTCGGACACAACTGAAGTGACTTGGCAGCATATATAGGTCTTTAGTTTCTTTAGGTAGATATATTCCTAAGTATTCTATTCTTTTCGTTGCAATGGTGAATGGAATTGTTTCCTTAATTTCTCTTTCTATTTTCTCATTATTAGTGTATAGGAATGCAAGGGATTTCTATCAGCAGATGAATGGATAAGAAAGCTGTGGTACATATACACAATGGAGTATTACTCAGCCATTAAAAAGAATACATTTGAATCAGTTCTAATGAGGTGGATGAAACTGGAGCCTATTATACAGAGTGAAGTACGCCAGAAAGAAAAACACCAATACAGTATACTAATGCATATATATGGAATTTAGAAAGATGGTAGCAATAACCCTGTATACGAGACAGCAAAAGAGACACTGATGTATAGAACAGGCTTATGGACTCTGTGGGAGAGGGAGAGGGTGGGATGATTTGGGAGAATGACATTGAAATATGTATAATATCATGTATGAAACGAGTCACCAGTCCAGGTTCGATGCACGATACTGGATGCTTGGGGCTGGTGCACTGGGATGACCAAGAGGGATGGTATGGGGAGGGAGGAGGGAGGAGGGAGGAGGGAGGAGGGTTCAGGATGGGGAACACATGTATACTTGTGGCAGATTCACTTTGATATATGGCAAAAACCAATACAATATTGTAAAGTTAAATAAAATAAAATTAAAAAATAAAATAAAATAAAAGGTATTAAAAAAGAAAAATATAAATATAACTCAGGCTAAATACAAACTCACTATATGCTATATGCTATAGTTACAATTGTTTTTTGGCATTAAAGACAATAATTGGATATTTTGGATAAAACTTGAAAATATCCATTGTCTTTAGTAATTTGGGGGAGAATTTGTTGCTGTTCTTTCAAGTTATCTTCATAATACTATATTTCCTTTTTCTTTTTAGTATGCATTATAGAAGTTTTAATAAGACCTGATTTGATGTGTTCAGTGATTTTTATATTGAGAAATGCCACACAACTACTTCGTAGCTTACCTTGATCTTAGCTAGTATAAAAGGAATTAGGATTTCAGGTGTCTTTACAAAGAAATTGACACAGATACACCATGTCAACTGCTGAAAGTCTCTGTATAAAGTTGTTTCTCAGTATTGTGTTGCCCTGGGTTATTTGCTTTAAAAAATCCTTATTTAATTGTATTATATACTTGAATTTTTCTGTGAGAGTCGATCTGAAGTGTTCTCAAGTGAAAGTGTGAAAGTGAAAATCGCTCATTTGTGTCCGACTCTTTCCGACCCCATGGACTGTGTAGTTCATGGAATTCTCCAGGCGAGAATACTGGAGTGGGTAGCCTTTCCTTCTCCAGGGGATCTTCCCAACCCAGGGATCGAACCCAGGTCTCCTGCATTGCAGGCATATTCTTTATCAGCTGAGCCAAAAGGGAAGGCCTAAGTGTTCTCAGGAGACACACAAAATGGTAACTACATAAAGTGTGAATATGTTAATTGGTTTTACTACAGAAATCATTTCCCAATGTATATTTTTAACAATAATCATGTTGTCTACCTTAATACATATAATTTTTATTAAAAGATAAAATCCTAATCAAAAGCTAAAACCAAATGATTTAAATAGAAATTATCGCTTCTTTTACCTAGTTGCTACTTATACTGCTTATCTAGAGCTTCTGTTTCTTGGGAATGTTTTTCTTGGCAAAATGTAAAGTGTCTTCTCCTCATCTTTCTTTGACCATACTCTTGTTAATTTCAGCACTGTATGAACCCAGGGCCCCTGGCATCTCACTGTATGTATTTGGCACAAGAGCTGGTTTCCTCCTGGATGACATGGAAATGGCAGTGGTGACTGTACACTCTAGCCAGGGGTCTTCATTGTCCCTCATCATATATTTGTTATTCTCTTGCACCTTTCACTGTTTAAGAGATGAGTACTCAGATTTCTCCACAAGTTAGCTAGATGTTTGTCTTTCTAGATTGTGCTTAGCTCCCATAAGTATGTGTGAAATTTCACCAGAACTGCACTGTGAAAACCTTGTTAGGTGTGAGGTCATGGTTCAGTCAAAGCTCACTCTTTGCTGCACAGGTGAGTCATTGTCCACCTGTTTTTCTTCCTCTTCACACTAACACTTTGGAATGTCACCTTTGGGAAATTTTTGGGCTCTTTTTAGCTGAACTTTGGATGGTCTTGTGGGATGTGTCATAAATAAAATGATTTGTCATTTCTACAAATTTGGTAAAGTTACTTTTGGCTTTTGGTCATTGATTTTAAAATTATTATAAAATATGCACAACATAAAATTTGCAATTTTAACTAAATTGGGGAACATTGTTTCCCAACTAAATTAGTGACATTAGTGACATGAAGAGCTGACTCATTGGAACAGACCCTGATGTTGGGAAAGACTGAAGGCAAAAGAGACAGGGGTGGCAGATGATGAGATGTTTAGATACCTTCACTGACTCAATGGACATGAATTTGAGCAAACTTCAGGAGGCAGTGGAGGACTGAGGAGACTGCTGTGCTGCAGTCCATGGCATTGCAAAGAGTTGGGCATGACTTAGTGACTGAACAACAACAATTTAGTGACATTAGGAACATTTACATTGTTGAGGAAACAACACTGCTCTTCATCTCCAGAATTTCATCTTCGCAAAGTGATCCTCTCCATCCAATAAACACTAATTCTCCAGCCGCCCCAGCCCACCCCTACCAGCCATCACCATTCTACTTCAATATTTGAATTTGACTTGGTGTCCCATGTAAGTGGAATCGTAAAATATTTGTCATTTTGTGTCTCGTTTATGTCATATAGCATAATGTCTTAAGGGTTCACTGATGGTGGAGCAGGTGTCAAATTTAATTCCATTTTACAACTGAATAATATTCCATTATGGGTATATACAGCATTCTCTGTATCCATTCATCTGTTAGTGAACATTTGGGTTGTTTATACCTTTTGCTATTGTGATCATTGCTGCTCTGAACACAAGTGTATCAATATCTGTTCAAGTTCATACACTCAGTTCTTTTGAGTATATTCCCAGAAGTGGAACTGCTGTATTATATGCTAATTTTGTGTTTATGTTTTTGAGGAGCAGCCATACTCTCTTCTATGGCAGCTACGTTGTTTTACATCCCCACTTTATCACTGATTTTCCTGTTTAACCTGAGGACTAAATGAAACAGTTTTATGAGCCATGAGACTGTTTGGATCTGACTGGTGGTCTTTGAAGCAGCTCATGGTGTCTGTTCAGGTTCCTCAGATCTCTAGGGCATTTTTCTTAACAAATAAAGGAATTGTGCAGCAGAGGCTGTGTTTTTTGTAAAGTCAGAAGACTGGCATTAAGAACAGAGGTTCCTCACAGGAACAGTGTTTTGAACATTATACTCACTCATTTCAGAATGAATAAACTAAGCCCAAAGTGTTTAAATGAGGTCTCGCTCAGAATTAATAATCAATTCCAGATTTATAGTCTGTCCAAGTCCTCTAATTTCTTTCTTTAAGGTAGCCTTTCCACTTTCATGCAGTTTGGCTTAAATTTATTTTGGTTTGTTCTTAAGTCTAAATCAACATCCCTTTTTCCTTCAGGCAGGTTCAAGTTCATTGAGAAGCAGGATGGGGGATTTTGCTTCTACCTCCTGCTCCTCCCTTTGTTGTTTTTATGGGCAGGGCTGCCGCCACATTGAGGAGACGAAGGATGAATGTAGGTCCCTAGAGCCCTGCTGTTCGGGGTCACTCTCTTTGTCCTAGCACTGCTCAAAACCCCACAAAAACACACTCCATTTTGCTATGTTGTAAGATTGACTTGGTATCACCTTAGCAATCCAATTCTCTTATCTTTCTCTCACTAGGTACTTCGTCTGAGTAGCTCGGCCATGGGGAAGGCCACCACAGGCCAGATCGTCAACCTGCTGTCCAACGATGTAAATAGGTTTGATCAGGTAAGCTGCTCCTGAGGGATTCTCTTCCATTTCCCATCCTTCTTACTGAATGTAGCTTATTGGGATGCCAGGTGCCAGGGTTTGGTGTCAGCCAGGGTTCTGTTGAGGACCTAAGACAAGGGTTCTTTTTATCCAACTCTCATTTCTTCTGTGTGCAACTTAGATGTAACAATGTGTGTTGTCCTGTGGATGAGAATTTTGTTTTTCTAATAATAGACAGGCAGCAGGATTCTTTCCCAGCTTGGTTAGTGTCCCTAGGGGTCCCCCTGGTGTGGCCCTTCTTGGCACATGGTGTTGGTGTTGCTGGGCTGTCTTCCTCCTCCTCTGATTGATGAAGGCCTGGTGGGCAGGGGTTGTTCTTTCCCTGTTCAGTGCCTGCTGTATAGGGAGCCTGTGAGCAATAATGCCAAGTGGGTGGTCCTTAGCCAGACACAACCTACTCTCTGCCATTCCTTCACACTCTTTTTTCCCGCTCACTTTATGAATAAATCATATTACCCATTGTAGCTGTTGGTCAGATCTGTACTGCACTAGACTGCTTCTCCTTCAAGTATTCATTCATCAAACATGAGGTAAGACTTCTACTCAGTTTCAGGGATAAATTAGGCTTAGTTTTTGTACCCCAAAAGCCACAGCCTGTCAGGGAAGTAAATACTTAAGTAATTACTGGAGAGAGTAGTAGGTACCATAATATAGGCTCTCCTGGGGAGATGGTGGCTGAATTTTGGAGCAAAGAGAGTTTGGGGAAACCCTGAGCTCATCTGTATTGTGGATAAAATTCAGATCTTCCTCCCAGTGCTGCTGGTTGGGTTCTCCGTGGCTGGTCCTGTGCTGCCTCAGAACAGTGTCATTTGGGGTGGATGTGTGGATTTCTGCTTTAGCAGGTTTAAAATCCACTGTGATCATTTCTGTTTTGGATCTTGTATCTTCTTCACAAGCATATTATTTCTATACTGTGTCCTTACTTGTGTTGTTTTTTTATAATATCCTAAGAAGGCTTATCTTTTTCTTTAAGGTAACGATGTTCTTGCACTATCTGTGGGTAGGGCCACTGCAGGCAATTGCAGTGACTGCCCTGCTCTGGATGGAAACAGGAATATCGTGTCTTGCTGGGATGGCAGTTCTCATTTTCCTTCTGCTGTTGCAAAGCTGCTTTGGGATGTGGTTTTCATCACTCCGGTAAGTGAAACACTGGTTTTAAAAATAGGTAACATATATTTTGGAGAAGGCAATGGCAACCCACTCCAGTACTCTTTCCTGGCAAATCCCATGGATGGAGGAGCCTGGTAGGCTGCAGTCCACGGGGTCGCTAGGAGTCGGACACGACTGAGCAACTTCATTTTCACTTTTCACTTTCATGCATTGGAGAAGGAAATGGCAACCCACTCCCAAGTTCTTGCCTGGAGAATCCCAGGGCCGGGCGAGTCTGGTGGGCTGCTGTCTCTAGGGTCGAGCAGAGTCAGACACAACTGAAGCGACTTAGCAGCAGCAGCAGCAGCAACATATATTTGGTGACAACTACAATCTGTTGGATGCTTTTGTTTAAAAAATAAAATGCCTTCTCTGATCTCTTCTTTGTGTGTATTGTAGACCCTTCAGGCTTAGTTTAGCCAGTGGTGGCTCCAGCTTTAAGCTGAAGGATAATCTTGAAGCAGGAAAAGTTATAGGATTTTCCAGACCCTCCCAGCACTGTATCTGAATATGTAGAGTGTCCTTGAGCCCAATGTACCTATATTGAAGTTATTTAAACATTATTAAATAGTAATAATCCTATAGGCTCAAACTTAGCTGTGTGTATTTTTGTTATGCTTGGGTTAGAGTGATTTTTCCGATATGTATATTCATGTCTTATTTTTAATTCAATGTTTCCATTAATTTATGAGTGTCCAAGGACAAAGTCAGTTTTGATTAATTTTCTAAATCAATCTATTTAATCGGAGGCTAATTACTTTACAATATTGTGGTGATTTTTGCCATACATTGACATGAATCAGCCAAGTGTATATATGTGCCCCCCATCCTGAACACCCCTCTCACCTCCCTCCCCATGCCATCCCTCTGGGTTGTCCCAGTGCAGCAGCTTTGTGTGCCCTGTTTCATGCATCAAACTTGAACTGGTCAGATATTTCACATATGGCAATATACATGTTTCAATGCTGTTCTCTCAAATTATCCCACCCTCACCTTCTCCCACAGAGTCAAAAAGTCTGTTCTTTACATCTGTGTCTGTTTTGCTGTGTCGCATATAGGGTCATTGTACTATCTTTCTAAATTCCATATATATGCATTAATAAACTGTATTGATGTTTTTCTTTCTGACTTACTTCACTCTGTATAATAGGCTCCAGTTTCATCCACATCATTAGAACTGATTCAAATGTGTTCTTTTTAATAGCTAAGTGATATTCCATTGTGTATATGTACCACAGCTTTCTTATCCATTCATCTGCTGATGGATATCTAGGTTGCTTCTATGTCCTAGCTATTGTAAACAGTGCTGTGATAAACACTGGGCTACACATGTCTCTTTCAATTCTGGTTTCCTCAGTGTATATGCCCAGCAGTGGGATTGGAGGGTCATATGGCAGTTCTATTTCCAGTTTTTTAAGGAATCTCCATGCTGTTCTCCAGAGTGGTTGTACTAGTTTGCATTCCCACCAACAGTGTAAGAGGGTTCCCTTTTCTCCAGCATTTATTGTTTGTAGACTTTTTGATAGCAGCCATTCTGACCATCATGAGATGGTACCTTGTTGTGGTTTTGATTTGCATTTCTCTGATAATTAGTGATGTTGAGGATCTTTTCATGTGTTAGCCCTCTTTATGTCTTATTTGGAAAAATGTCTGTTTGGTTCTTTGGCCCATTTTTGGATTGGGTCATTTATTTTTTCAGTATTGAGCTGCATGAGCAGGTTGTATATTTTTAAGCTTAATTCTTTGTCAGTTGCTTTGTTTGCTACTATTTCTCCCATTCTGAAGGCTGTCTTTTCACCTTGTTTATAGTTTTCTTCATTGTAAAAGAGCTTTTAAATTTAACTAGTTCCCATTTATTTATTTTTGCTTTTATTTCCATTACTTTGGGAGGTGGGTCACAGACGATCTTTCTGTGATTTATGTCAGAGTGTTTTGCCTATGTTTTCCTCTAGGAGTTTTATAGTTTCTGGTCTTACATTTAGATCTTTCCTCCATTTTGAGTTTATTTTTGTGTATGGTATTAGAAAGTGTTCTAATTTCATTCTTTTACAGGCAGTTGACCAGTTTCCCCAGCAAAACTTGTTAAGGAGATTGTCTTTTCTCCATTGCATATTTTTGCCTCCTTTGTCAAAGATAAGGTATCCATAGATAGGTGTGTGGATTTATCTCTGGACTTTCTGTTTTGTTCCATTGATCTATATTTCTGTCTTTGTGCCAGTACCATACTGTCTTGATGACTGTAGCTTTGTAGTAGAGCCTGAAGTCAGGCAGGTTGATTCCTCCAGTTCCATTCTTCTTTCTCAAGATTGCTTTGGGTAGTCGAGGTTTGTTATATTTCCATACAAATTGTGAAATTATTTGTTCTAGTTCTCTGAAAAATACTGATGGTAGCTTGATAGGGATTGCATTGAATCTATAGATTGCTTTGGTTAGTATACTCATTTTCACTATATTGAGTCTTCCAATCCATGAACATGGTATATTTCTCCTTCTATTTATGTCATCTTTGATTTCTTTCATCAGTGTTTTATAGTTTTCTATATACAGGTCCTTTGTTTCTTTATGTAGATTTATTTCTAAGTATTTTATTCTTTTCATTACAGTGGTGAATGAAATTGTTTTCTTAATTTCTCTTTCTGTTTTCTCATTTTTAGTGTATAGGAATGCAAGTGATTTCTGTGTATTAATTTTATATCCTGCAACTTTACTATAATCATTGATTAACTCTTGTAATTTTCTGGTGGTGTCCTTAGGGTTTTCTATGTAGAGGATCATGTCATCTGCAACAGTGAGAGTTTTACTTCTTTTCCAATCTGGATTCCTTGTATTTCTTTTTCTTTTCTGATTGCTGTGGCCCAAACTTCCAAAACTATATTGAATAGTAGTGGTGAGAGTGGGCACCCTTGTCTTGTTCCTGACTTTAGGGGAAATGCTTTCAATTTTTCACCATTGAGGATAATGTTTGCTGTGGGTTTATCATATATGGCTTTTATTATGTTGAGATATATTCCTTCTATGCCTGCTTTCCAAAGGTTTTTTTTTTTTTTTTTTTTTATCATAAATGGATGTTGAATTTTGTCAAAGGCTTTCTGTACATCTATTGAGATAATCATATGGTTTTTATCTTTCAATTTGTTAATGTGGTGTATCACATTGATTGATCTGCAAATATCAATGAATCCTTGCATCCCTGGGATAAAGCCCACTTTGTCATGATGTATGATCTTTTTAATATGTTGTTGGATTCTCTTTGCTAGAATTTTGAAAATTTTTACATCTATGTTCATCAGTGATATTGGTCTGTAGTTTTCTTTTTTTGTGGCATCTTTGTCTGGTTTTGGTATTAGGGTGATGGTGGCCTCATAGAATGAGTTTGGGAGTTTCCCTTCCTCTGCAATTTCCTGGAAGAGTTTGAGTAGGATAGGTGTTAGCTCTTTAAATTTTTGGTAGAATTCACCTGTGAAGCCATCAGGTCCTGGGCTTTTGTTTGTTGGAAGATTTTTGATTACAGTTCTGATTTTCATGTTTGTGATTGGTCTGTTAAGATTTTCTATTTCTTCCTTGTTCAGTTTTGGAAGGTTGTACTTTCCTAAGAATTCATCCATTTCTTCCAAGTTGGCCATTTTATTCACATATATTTGCTGATACTAGTCTCTTATGATCTTTTGTATTTATGTGTTGTCTGTTGTGATTTCTCCATTTTCATTTCTAATTTTGTTGACTTGATTCATCTCCATTTTTTCCCTTGATGAGTCTGGCTAATGATTTGCCTATTTTATTTACCTTCTCAAGGAACCATCTTTTTCAGTTCTGTTGATTTTTGCTGTAGTCTCCTTTGTTTCTTTTTCATTAATTTCCGCTCTAATTTTTATGATTTCTTTCCTTCAACTAACCTGAGGTTCTTCATTTGTTTTTTTTCCTAGTTGGTTTAGGTGTAAAGATAGGTTATTTATTTGATTTTTCTCTTGTTTCTTGATTTTTCTCTTGTATTGCTATGAACATTTGTCTTAGCCCTGCTTTTACTGAATCCCATAGGTTTTGGGTTGTTGGGTTTTCATTTTCATTTGTTTCTATGCATATTTTGATTTCCTTTTTGATTTTTTCCATTATTTGCTGGTTATTCAGAAGCGTGTTGTTTAGCCTCCATATGTTTGTATTTTTAATAGTTTTTTTCCTCTAGTTGACATCTAATCTTACCACATTGTGATCCAAAAAGATCCTTGAAATGATTCCTTTTTTTTTTTTTTTGAATTTACTAAGGCTAGATTTATGGTCCAGGATGTGGTCTATCCTGGTGAATATTCCATGTGTACTTGAGAAAAAGGTGAAATCCATTGTTTTGGGTGAAATGTCCTATAAATATCAATTAGGTTTAACTGGTCCATTGTATCATTTGAAGTTTGCGTTTCCTTGCTAATTTTCTGTTTGGTTGATCTATCCATAGATGTGAGTGGGGTACTAAATTTTCCCACTATTATTGTGTTACTGTTAGTTTCCCCTTTCAAACTTGTTAGCATTTGCCTTGTGTATTGAGGTGCTCCAATGTTGGGTGTATGAAAGTGAAAGTGAAAGTCGCTCAGACGTGTCTGACTCTTTGCAACCCCATAGACTTTATAGTCTATGGAATTCTCTAGGCCAGATTACTGGAGTGGATAACCTTTCCCTTCTCCAGGAGATCTTCCCATCCCAGGGATTGAACCCAGGTCTTCCATGTTGCAGGCAGATTCTTTACCAGCTGAGCCACAAGAGAAGCCCAAGAATACTGGAGTGGGTCTCCTGTCCCTTCTCCAGTGGATCTTCCCAACCCAGGAATTGAACCGGGGTCTCCCATATTGCAGTTGGATTCTTTACCAGCTGAACCACAAGGGAAGGCCAAGAATACTGGAGTGGGTAGCCTATCCCTTCTCTAGAGGATCTTCCTGCTTCAGGAATCAAATCAGGGTTTCCTCCATTGCAGGCAGATTCTTTACAAACTGAGCTATGAGGGAAGCCCTTGTTCGGTGCATATATATTTATAATTGTTGTATCTTCTTGGATTGGTCCTTTGATCATTATGTAGTGTCCTTCTTTGTCTCTTTTCACAGCCTTTCTTTCAAAGTCTATTTTATCTGATATGAGTATTGCTACTTCTGCTTTCTTTTGGTCTCCATTTGCATGAAATACCTTTTCCAGCCCTTTACTTTCAGTCTGTATGTGTCCCTTGGTTTGAGGTGGGTCTCTTGCAGACAGCATATATAGGGGTTTGTTTTGAATTCTTTCAGCCAGTCTTTGTCTTTTTATTGGGACATTCAACCCATTTACATTTAAGGTAATTATTGATAATTGTGATCCTGTTGCCATTTATTTTGTTATTTTGGGTTTGAGTTTATAAACCTTTTCTGTGTTTCCTGTCTGGAGAAGATCCTTTAGCATTTGTTGAAGATCTGGTTTGGTGGTGCTGAATTCTCTCAGCTTTTGCTTGTCTGTAAAGCTTTTGATTTCTCCTTCATATTTGAATAAGATGCTTGCTGGGTATAGTAATCTGGGTTGTAGGTTTTTTCTCTTTCATCACTTTAAGCATGTCCTGCCATTCCTTTCTGGCCTGAAGAGTTTCTATTGAAAGGTCAGCTGTTACCCTTATGGGGATCTCCTTGTGGATTATTTGTTGCTTTTCCCTTGCTGCTTTAAATATTTTCTCTTTGTGTTTGATCTTTGTTAGTTTGATTAATATGTGTCTTGGGGTGTTTCACCTTGGGTTTATCCTGTTTGGCACTCTCTGGGTTTCTTGGACTTTGGTGGCTATTTCCTTCTCCACTTTAGGGAAGTTTTCAACTATTGTCTCCTCAAATTTTCTCATGCCCTTTCTTTTCATCTTCTTCTTCTGGGATTCCTATGATTTGAATGTTGGGACATTTTACATTGTCCCAGAGGTCTCTGAGGTTGTCCTCAGTTCTTTTAATTCTTTTTTCTTTTTTCCTCTCTGCTTCATTTATTTTCACCATTCTATCTTCCATCTCACTTATCCTATCTTCTGCCTCAATTATTCTACTGTTGGTTTCCTCCAGAGGGCTTTTGATCTCAGTTATTGCATTATTCATTATTGATTGACTCTTCTTTGTCTCTTCTAGGTCCTTGTTAAACATTTCTTGCATCTTCTCAATCCTTGTCTCTATCTATTTATCTGTAATTCCATTTTGTTTTCAAGATTTTGGATCATCTTTACTATAATTATTCTGAATTCTTTTTCAGGTAGACTCCCTATCTCCTCCTCTTTTGTTTGATTTTGTGGGCATTTATCACGTTGCTTTACCTGCTGAATATTTCTCTGCCTTTTCATTTTGTTTAGATTGCTGGGTTTGGGGTGCCCTTTCTGTTTACTGGCAGTTCATGGTTCCTCTGTATTGTGGCACCTTCTCCCTGTGGGTGGAGTTGGACTAGTGGTTTATCAAGGTTTCCTGGTTAGGGGAACTTGTGTCTATGTTCTGGTGGGTGGAAATGGATCTCTTCTCTCTGAAGTACCATGAAGTGTCTGGTAGTGAGTTTTGGGGTATCTATGGGTTTGGCATGGTTTTGAGCAGCCTGTCTTTTAATGCTCAGGGCTGTGTTCCTGCTTTACTGGAGAATTAGCATGGTATAGCTTGCTCTGGAACTTGTTAACTCTTGGGTGGAGCTGGTTTAAGTGTAGGAATGTATCCTTTTGGGTGAGCTCTTGTCTATTAATATTCCATGGATCAGGAGTTCCCTGATGTTCTCAAGTTTTGAAGTTAAACCTTCTCCCTCTGGCTTTCAGTCTTGTTCTTACAGTAGCCTCAAGACTTCTCCATCCATATAACACAGATGATAAAACATCTAGGTTAGTGGTGAAACAATTCTCCACAGTGAGGGACACCCAGAGAGGTTCACAGACTTACATGGAGAAGAGGGAGAAGGGAGATAGAGGTGACCAGGGGACTCAAAAAGGGAGAGAGCAATCTAGCCAGTAATCAATTCCCTAAGTGTTCTCCACAGCTCAGAACACCCAGAGGCATTCACAGAGTTAAGTAGAGAAGAGAAAGGGGAGGGAGGAGATATAGGTGATCTGGGGGAGAAAAAGGGAGACAGCAATAAAGCCAGCCAGCAATTTCACACACCTAAGTGAAAATGGGTACTGAAGATTATATTCCTAAAGGTACAAAATTGAAAACAAATACCAAAAAGAAAAGATTAAAAATCTAGAGTGGAGGTTAGATGCTCAGAAATACAATATTAAAATTATAAAACAAAATCAATCACAAAATTATGAAAAATGTATATGTGAAGTTGCTTTAAAAATGGGGTCTTTTTTGCAAGATAATAGGTTATAAAAATGAAAAAGGAGTAATAAGGAACTTAAATTAAAAAATTAAAAAGTGATAATAGTAAAAATATATCTAAGAATTTCTCTGAAGCTTTTGTGGGCAGTGTGGGGTCAGTTCAGTTTCAGATAGTTCCTTGTTCCAGCTTGTACTTCTTCTCAAGGTCTATCAGCTCCCTCCAATGCTTAGTCAATGTTAACTACATGGTTTTAATCTGTTGCATCTGTCACTTCCAGAGCGGTTCCCTCTTTGCTAATTTTGGCTTCCTCTGTTTGCAAGTCTCTTCAGTGTCTAATTTCCATTCTGACACAAGGGGGCAAAGGTGGTCACTTATTTAGGCTCACTTGTTCAGTTGTGTTGTGGGGAGGGAGGGACAATGCAAACAGATTTCTCTGGCATGTGTGGGGAATGTTCACAGTGTAAGGACCACACTGGGTTTGCCAAAGCTCAAGGTGACATGTGCTTCCTGGGTCTACACTGCTCAGGCTCCAGGGTGCTCTGCAGGGGTACTGTCCAAAGTGGGTCTTCCTTTTCGGGAACTTCCCAGGTCTAAGCTGCTCAGGTTCTTGGGTGCTCCACAAGGGCACAGAGTCGGTTGGGTGTGCATTTTGTGCCCTTCCCAGGTCCAAGCAGCTCAGGTGACCAGGTGCTTGGCGAGTGCACTGTCCCAGGTGGTCTGTGTGTCTTAATCACCTCCCTGGTTCTGGCCGGTTGGTGCCCCGGTGCGCCGCAGGAGCACCATCTCAGGTGTGCCATGTGGGAGGTGTGTCTCCTCTGGAGAGCTGATCTCAGGCTGTGACACTCCTGGCAGATGTCAACCATCCAGGATACCAGGAGAACGTGGTTAGCAACTGGGAGCCTGCTCGCAGTTTGGTGGAGGATGCCGGTCCCTGGGGCGGAGATTGCAGCAGCCCCTTGCCCTGCAGCTCTGGCTGCACACCTGCCTCTCTGCCTCTGGGGAGTGGGGGAGGGCTGGGGGGTGGCTAGCTCTTCTTTGGTGTTAGCTCAATCCTTTGTTCTGTGTGCAGGCCAGGCTGTGCGTTAGAGCCTTTTGCGGGAAAGTTCTCTCTTTTTTGTTCTCTCTGGCAATCCCACAGTTTGGGTTTCTATCTCATGTTAACTCCCTCAGATTGTCCTCAGGGCATTGAGGCCCAGTCCTTATCCTAAGCACTGATTATGCAGCCTGTGCCTCCCTGTCCAGTCCACACTTGTTGGTAGTGGATGCGAGTGTCTGGGCTACTTCTCCACAGGCAGCTGTGGTTAGGTGCATATTGTGTGTGTGTGTGTGTGTGTGTGTGTGTGTGTGTGTTTCCTTCTGGTTATGTTGCCCTCTGAGATTCCAAAACACCCCACAGACCTGCCTGTGAAAGGATTTCCTACTGTGTGGAAACTTCTCCTCCTGCACAACTCCCTCCCCAGGACAGGTCTTTGTCCCTAACTCTTTTTGTCTCTCTTTTTGGCTTTTATATTTTGTCCTCCCTCTTTTCAAAGAGAATAGTCTACCTTTCTGGGTGCCTGGTTTCCTCCGCCAGCGTTTAGAAGTTGTTTTGTGGAAGTTGCTTGGCATGCAAATGATCTTTTGATGAATTTGTGGGTGGAAAGTTGTCTCCGAATCCTTTTCCTCTGTCATCTTAGGACTGTCGCTGGTCTTGATTAATTATGTCTTTATTTTTCTTTAATTAATATATTTATTTTACTTTACAATATTGTATTGGTTTTTCCATACATTGACTTGAATCCACCATGAGTGTACATATGTTCCTTTGAACCCCTCTCCCACTTCCCTCCCCATCCCGTCCTTCAGGGTCATCCCAGTGCACCAGCCCCGAGTACCCTGTATCATGCATTGAACCTGGACTGGCGATTTGTTTCACACATGATAATTTACATGTTTCAATGCCATTCTCCCATATCATCCCACCCTCTCCCTCTCCCACAAAATCCAAAAGACTGTTATACACATCTGTGTCTCTCTTGCTGTCTCACATACAGGGTTATCATTACGTTCTTTCTAAATTCCATATATATACGTTAATATACTGTATTGGTGTTTTTCTTTCTGGCTTACTTCACTCTGTATAATGGGCTCCAGTTTCATCCACCTCATTAGAACTGATTCAAGTGTATTCTTCTTAATGGCTGAGTAATATTCCATTGTGTATCTGTGTACACAGCTTTCTTATCCATTCATCTGCTGATGGACATCTAGGTTGGTTCCATGTCCTGGCTATTATAAACAGTGCTGTGATGAACATTGGGGTACACATGTCTCTTTCAATTCTGGTTTCCTCGGTGTGTATGTCCAGCAGTGGGATTGCTGGGTCATATGGCAGTTCTATTTCCAGTTTTTAAAGGAATCTCCACACTGTTCTCCATAGTGGCTGTACTAGTTTGCATTCCCACCAACAGTGTAAGAGGGTTCCCTTTTCTCCACACCCTCTCCAGCATTTATTGCTTGTAGACTTTTGGATCGCAGCCATTCTGACTGGCATGAAATCCTACCTCATTGTGGTTTTGATTTACATTTCTCTGATAATGAGTGATGTTGAGCATCTTTTCATCTGTTAGCCATCTGTATGTCTTCTTTGGAGAAATGTCTGTTTAGTTCTTTGGCCCACTTTTTGATTGGGTCTTCTATTTTTCTGGAATTGAGCTGCAGGAGTTACTTGTATATTTTTGAGATTAATTCTTTAATTGCTTCGTTTTCTATTATTTTCTCCCATTCTGAAGGCTGTCTTTTCACCTTGCTTATAGTTTCCTTTGTTGTGCAGAAGCTTTTAAGTTTAATTAGGTCCCATTTGTTTATTTTTGCTTTTATTTCCAATATTCTGGGAGGTGAGTCATAGAGGATCCTGCTGTGGTTTATGTCAGAGAGTGGTTTTTTTATTATTATTTTTATTATTATTACTTTTTTAAAAATTTTACAATATTGTATTGGTTTTGCCATATATCAACATAAATCTGCCTATGTTTTTCTCTAGGAGTTTAATAGTTTCTGGTCTTACATTTAGATCTTTCTTCCATTTTGAGTTTATTTTTGTGTATGGTGTTAGAAAGTGTTCTAGTTTCATTCTTTTACAAGTAGTTGACCAGTTTTCCAAGCACCACTTGTTAAAGAGATTGTCTTTTCTCCATTGTATATACTTGCCTCCTTTGTCAAAGATAAGTGTCCATAGGTGCGTGGATTTATCTCTGGGCTTTCTATTTTGTTCCATTGATCTATATTTCTGTCTTTGTGCCAGTACCATACTGTCTTGATGACTGTGGCTTTGTAGTAGAGCCTGAAGTCAGGCAGGTTGATTCCTCCAGTTCTTTTCTTCTTTCTCAAGATTGCTTTGCCTATTCGAGGCTTTTTGTATTTCCATACAAATTGTGAAATTATTTGTTCTAGTTCTCTGAAAAATACCATTGGTAGCTTGATAGGGATTGCATTGAATCTAGGTTGTTTTGGGTAGTATACTCAGTTTCAATATATTGATTTTTCTGATCCATGAACACAGTATATTTCTCCATGTATTAGTGTCCTCTTTGATTTCCTTTACCAGTGTTTTATAGTTTTCTATATATAGGTCTTTTGTTTCTTTAGGTAGATATATTCCTAAGTATTTTATTCTTTTCGTTGCAATGGTGAATGGAATTGTTTCCTTAATTTCTCTTTCTGTTTTCTCATTGTTAGTATGTAGGAATGCAAGGGATTTCTGTGTGTTAATTTTATATCCTTCAACTTTACTATATTCATTGATTAGCTCTAGTAATTTTCTGTGGAGTCTTTAGGGTTTTCTCTGTAGAGGATCATGTCATCTGCAAACAGTGAGAGTTTTACTTCTTCTTTTCCAGTCTGAATTCCTTTTATTTATTTTTCTGCTCTGATTGCTGTGGCTAAAACTTCCAAAACTATGTTGAATAGTAGTGGTGAAAGTGCGCACCCTTGTCTTGTTCCTGACTTCAGGGGAAATGCTTTCAATTTTTCACCATTGAGGGTAATGTTTGCTGCGGGTTTGTCATATATAGTTTTTATTATGTTGAGGTATGTTCCTTCTATTCCTGCTTTCTGGAGGGTTTTTATCTTAAATGGATGCTGAATTTTGCCAAATTATGTCTTTATTAGGACTTCTCTGGTGGCTTAGATGGTAAAGCATCTGCCTACAATGCGAGAGACCCAGGTTCGATCCCTGGGTCAGGAAGATCCTCTGGAGAAGGAAATGGCAACTGACTCCAGTAGTTTCGCCTCAAAAATCCCATGGACAGAGGAGTGTGATAGGCTACAGTCCATGGGGTGGAAAAGAGTTGGACATGACTGAGCGACTTCACTTTCACTTTCATAAAGTCCCACAGTCTCAGCAGCATATGTGATAGAAAAGTAACTGGTGATGAAGGGCCTAATGGTGATGAGTGAGAGCTGAGGAAGGTTCCAGAGGGTTGGAAGTGGGTCATTGTCCAGACTGTCAGGTGGTGAAGGCGTGTTGTTTGAAGCTAGGTGAGTTCTTTTGTGTCTGTGTGTACCTTTATGTGAGGTATTTTTCTTTACTTGAAATTCCCTTTCCTCTATTTGCTGTGGATAGATGTTCCTTATCCTTTGAGGCCCTGTTCCAGTGCTACAAGGTCTCTGAAGTTTTTCTTGTTCTCCTTTCCTGATGTTATTAGCAGCCTCATCTTTTCTGTTCCCCAGAATTTTACTCCTATTTTATTACAGCACAGACACTGTTTTCCTGTTAGATTCCTTTCTGCCTTTCCTGTTCAACCTCCATCTTCTTGGGCAGATGGTTTGTATCTGACTCACTTCAGGTCTTCCTTGGCTGTTACTGCAAGTTCTCTGAGTTAGTCTTTGAATTAGGCTGAGTTGTTGACTTCCTAGAAGTCTTTTTCTCCATTTGTACTTTGAGTAGTACCTTCTTGTGATGTCAGCACAGAAGAGCTATAGAGAATCATTTGATCTCTGGTCCCTCCCTGTGCCCCCTGCTGCTGCTGCCACAGAAGGTTAGTACATGATCACTATGGCTCATCTCTCATGTCTTTCCCCTTAGGAGTAAGACTGCAGCTCTCACAGATGACAGGATCAGGACCATGAGTGAATTTATAAGTGGCATCAAATCAGTAAAAATGAATGCTTGGGAAAAGTCACTTATAGACCTTATTACCAGATTGAGAAGGTAAGTTTTTGTATATGTCACACCATATTTTTGTACTCCCCTCCACATTTTTAACTGAATTTACTTATTATTTTTGGAGGATAATTACTTTATAATGTTGTGGTGGTCTCTGCTATACGTCAAGGTGAATCAGCCATAATTGTGTGTGTGTATGTATGTGTGTGTGTATGTGTATGTATATATATATATATGTATGTATGTATGTATATGTATGTATATATATATATATATATATATATATATATATATATATATCTCCCCATCTTCCTGAATCTCCGCCTTCCACCCCCCCATTCCACCTCTCTAGGTCATCACAAAGCACCAGGCTAGCCTCCCTGTGTTAAATAGCAGCTTCCTACTAGTTATCTATTTTACACATGACAGCATATACATGCCAATGCTACTTTCTCAATTTGTTCTACCTTCTCCCTCCCACTTTGTGTCTCTGAAATTCTTCTCTGCATCTGTGTCTCCATTTATTCTCTGTAAATAGGTTCATCAGTTCTATTTTTCTAGATTCCATATATATGCATTAATATTTGCTTTTCTCCTTCTGACTTACCTCACTCTGTATAACAGGTTCTAGGTTCACCTACGTTACTACAATTGACTTTTCTGAATTAATTTTGAAGTCTTACCAAGTTTTTCACATTACAATGAACTTAAATACTATGCACTCCACCCCCAACATGTGGCAGAAAGTTTAAGTAGAACGGGAAGACATCATTTTAACCTGCTCTTTCACTTACTGTCTTCTTAAAGGAAAATTTTGTATAATGCTTCTTCAGTACAGTTCAGTCACTCAGTTGTGTTCGACTCTTTGCGACCCCATGAATTGTAGCACGCTGGGCCTCTCTGTCCATCACCAAATCCCGGAGTTTACCCAAACTCATGTCCATCGAGCTGGTGATGTCATCCAGCCATCTTATCCTCAGTCATCCCCTTCTTCTCCTGCCCCCAATCCCTCCCAGCATCAGAGTTTTTTTCCAATGAGTCAACTCTTCGCATGAGGTGGCCAAAGTATTGGAGTTTCAGCTTTAGCATCAGTCCTTCCAATGAACACCCAGGACTGATCTCCTTAAGGACAGACTGGTTGGATCTCCTTGCAGTCCAAGGGACTCTCAAGAGTCTTCTCCAACACCACAGTTCAAAAGCATCAATTCTTTGGTGCTCAGCTTTCTTCATAGTACAACTCTCACATCCATACATGATCACTGGAAAAAACATAGCCTTGGCTAGATGGACCTTTGTTGGCAAAGTAATGTCTCTGCTTTTCAATATGCTATCTAGGTTGGTCATAACTTTCCTTCCAAGAAGTAAGTATCTTTTAATTTCATGGCTGCAATCACCATCTGCGGTGATTTTGGAGCCCCCCAAAATAAAGTCTGACACTGTTTCCACTGTTTCCCCATCTACTTCCCATGAAGTGATGGGACCAGATGCCATGATGTTAATTTTCTGAGTGTTGAGCTTAAAGCCAACCTTTTCACTCTCCTCTTTCACTTTCATCAAGAGGTTCTTTAGCTCCTCTTCACTTTCTGCCATAAGAGTGGTGTCATCTGCATATCTGAGGTTATTGATATTTCTCTCAGCAATCTTGATTCCAGCTTGTGTTTCTTCCAGTCCAGGGTTTCTCATGATGTACTCTGCATAGAAGTTAAATAAGCAGGGTGACAATATACAGCCTTGAAGTACTCCTCCTATTTGGAACCAGTCTGTTGTTCCATGTCCAGTTCTAACTGTTGCTTCCTGACCTACATATAGGTTTCTCAAGAGGCAGGTCAGGTGGTCTGGTATTCCCATCTGTTTCAGAATTTTCCACAGTTTATTGTGATCCACACAGTCAAAGGCTGTGGCATAGACAATAAGCAGAAATAGATGTTTTTCTGGAACTTTCTTCCTTCTTTGATGATCCAGCCGATGTTGGCAATTTGATCTCTGGTTCCTCTGCCTTTTCTAAAGCCATCTTGAACATCTGGAAGTTCATGGTTCACGTATTGCTGAAGACTGGCTTGGAGAATTTTGAGCATTACTTTACTAGTGTGTGAGATGAGTGCAATTGTGTGGTAATTTGAGCATTCTTTGGCATTGCCCTTCTTTGGGATTGAAATGAAAAGTGACCTCTTCCAGTTCTGTGGCCAGTCCTGAGTATTCCAAATTTGCTGGCATATTGAGTGCAGCACTTTCACAGCATCATCTTTCAGGATTTGAAATAGCTCAACTCGAATTCCATCACCTCCACTAGCCTTGTTTGTAGTCACGCTTCCTAAGGCCCACTTGACTTCATGTTCCAGGATGTGTGGCTCTAGGTGAGTGATCACACCATCATGATTATCTTGATTGTGAAGGTCATTTTTGTACAGTTCTTCTGTGTATTCTTGCCACCTCTTCTTAATATCTTCTGCTTCTGTTAGGTCCATACCATTTCTGTCCTTTATCGAGCCCAGCTTTGCATGAAATGTTCCCTTGGTATCTCTAATTTTCTGAAGAGATCTCTAGTCTTTCCCGTTCTATTGTTTTCCTCTTTTTCTTTGCATTGATCACTGAGGAAGGCTTTCTTATCTCTCCTTGCTATTCTTTGGAACTCTGCATTCAGATGCTTATATCTTTCCTTTTCTCCTTTGCTTATGCTTCTTATACAGAAATGAATTTCCAAGTATTTCTTAGTACCACAAACACCCAAAAGCAGTAATTTCAAGGTGTTAGTAGTTTTTCCTGTCTTTTATGTTTATTTTTACCTAATGATACACCTTAGCTTTTTCATTGTCTGTAAAGGTCTTTCACATATGGAAATCAATTACAAAAGAACTCCACAAGGTAAGTTTTGTTTTCATCTCCAATATAGAAACATGATCAGAGACATGGTGGTTAAATGTTTCAGATAGAAGAGTATCTAATTGCTGGAAATCAGTCTTTAGCTGAAAGGTCCAAAGCCTTTGCTTCTGATGATGATAGCAAGTGTATTTTCTGTCCGCCCATGACATCTGTCCTATATTGGAGTTTGTGTGTGAGGCAGTTTCCTCTCTCCACCCCAGCTAACGTCCTCTGCTTTGTACAACTTCAGGATCCTGGGCAGAACCTGTTTTTCTGTTTCTTCTCTTGAAGCAGGTGGCTTTTGCCTATTGTCAATGCAGGGTACAGGATGGGCTTGTTGTCGTTATTTAGTCTCTAAATTGTGTTCGTCTCTTTATGACCCCATGTAGTATAGCCTGCCAGGCCCCTCTGTCCATGGGATTTTCCAGGCAAGAGTACTGGAGTGGGCTGCCATTTCCTTCTCTACAGAAGATGCTAATATTTGAGACAATGACATTCAAACTAAAACTATAGTTTGATGTAGGACAAATAGTGAGATTGTAGAGATTGGATGTAACTATATCAGGCAAAACTTTATGAATCATTATTATTCATTCCAAACAGAGACATGAAAACACTATATTGTTTTCTTTGTAGAGTACTTTTCTACATTCTCTTGTCTATGGTATTTTTCTACATCTTTCATTTAAATATCTGATGAGTGTTTTACTCCAGTACAGGGTACTTAGAATTCTCTGGTATCTCCCTGTCACTTCTTACTTTGCACCTTTGTGGGGGCCCTCCCTCTGATGGGAATACACTCTCATCTTCCTTATTCTCTGGCCTCTGCCAACCCTGACTTCAGCTTATCTTCTTAAGATCCACATTCATGCAACTTGCTCTCACTCCACTGCTCCATGTTACACAACTCTGCTCTGGGCTCCTGTGGGGGCTGTATGGCTGCCTCTGTCTAATGTCTTGGTGTGTCACAGTCTTGGGGTGTCTTATTCTGTTCCTCCACAAGTTCATGAGCTCCTGGAGGTGATGGGCTGTGTCTTTCTGTCATCAGTGAGGAGCCTGGCACAGGACTTGTGGTTTTGAATGCATGTTGAATGAATGTTCAAACTCAGTCTCATTGGTCCAAAATGTTTATAAAAGTGTGACTCTAAGTCTTCTTTTAGTTGTAAGAGTGAAGTGGTGCTGCAGAGTGTGGTCCTGGTTTGGGGGCAGACCTCCGGGTGTGCACTGTGTAGTGTTTCCACGATGTGAGGCATAGTTTATCTGTGCCCACTCCCTTGAAAGGGACCACTCACACAGGGCACTTGAATTCATGCCTTGGATGTTGATGATTGTTTTAAAAATCTACTTTCTACTCTCTCTCCAGGAAGGAAATTTCCAAGATTCTGCAAAGTTCCTATCTTAGAGGAATGAATTTGGCATCATTTTTTGCTGTAACCAAAATCATGATTTTTGTCACCTTCATCACCAATGTGGCTCTCAAAAAGGTGATTACAGCCAGCCAAGTGTTTGTGGTGGTGACGCTGTATGAGGCTCTGCGGTTTACGAGCACCCTCTACTTCCCCATGGCCATCGAGAAGGTGTCAGAGGCCATCATCAGTATCCGAAGAATCAAGGTTTGGGAACAAATAACTTTTTAAGTTGTAGGTGTATTTTACATAAAATGCCTTCTTTTATTTGGTGTGACTGTGTGCCAGTTAGATGAGGTTTAGCTTTCTGTGCCAAAGCTGGTAGTCATTCCAAAACTCTCTTATGTACCCCCCTCTCTTCTTTGATAGAGTATATTATAAATATCATAAGTTCCCTGCTCATTTATTGGCAGCAGTAGCACAACACAGGACTCTCTAATACAAGTGATGATGTCAGGGTGATTAATATGTCTAAAAACAAGAGAAGTGAACAGGTTGCCTCTCTTGTGCTAACTCAAATGACTAGATAGGGACTGTACACCGTCCTGGTGTGAACAGGATTCCTCTCTGGGCTGGGAAGGAAAAATCTTGCTGAGAGCTCCTTGTTCCTTGGACAGGAAGATTTACTTAGTTCTCTGTTGGAAACGGGTTCTTTCCTGCATAGGTGGTTTGCTTGTTAATTTCTGAGCTTGCCTTTTGGATCTGCCTTTTCCTCTCTGCCTCTTTTCACTGCTTAATTCTGTCTCTAGCAGGACTCTTCCCTTCAAATTTGTGATTCCCACCATACCCACTATGTTGTTTTTTTTTTTTTTTTCCCCCTGGCTGTCCCTAAATTGCCTTGGGCAAATAATTTACATCACCAAGACAAGGGTCTGGCACACAGTAGGTGATCAGTTATTCATGTGTTTGTGAATAAATCTAAAATTAAATAAAATGGTTCTGTGAGTCAGCCTGGGCATGAGCTTGAGTGTGATTTCAAGCATAAGTATGAATTTTAGGCTTTTGAAAAATCTGACTTGTTTCTACTTCTCCACAGTGATGGAAAACTAGTAATAGATCTCTAGTGAAGTTAGCTAGTTCTCCATGTGATTATATTTTATTTTTGGGTCTTGTCATAAAAGCAGTCTTTTCTGTGATGACGTTTCTATGCTATAAAAAACCATTTCCATAAAACACATCAGTCATATGGGGTCAGTTCTGGTCCCCTGAGTTTGCCATTCTTTCTGATGGGGGCTTCTAGCAATACTTATAAGGCTTGGTCCATGCAACTTGTTTAAAACATTCCTTTTTAATGGCTTTCACATCTTGAAATAAGACATTAGGAAAATCCCTGGACTGTAGTGATATTCTTAGTGACACATTAACCTATCCAGATGGAAGCTTCATATGTGTGTTGTGCTATTGTGGTTTTGTTATTACTGCTGCCACAGCTGCTGTCTTTGATCGTGGCTACCAGTGATCTACTTGTGGTCTGGGCCCTCTTGAACTCTTATTATGCATCACGCCATCTCATTTAATCAGGAAAGCAATTGAGTGGATAAACATTAGTGTTGCTGTTTTACAGATAAGGAAACAGGTTCCTGTATCAGTTGAAATAGCTCACCCATCCTCACACAGCTTGCAAATGACAGAAGTAGGATTCTGACCAAAGCATGATTTCTTAACCACTGTTACATTGCTTTCTATGTACCTTCTGTCATGTGGACTATCTCATTAAGTATGGTTTTTATCATCTTTTCTTACTCTGAAGACCTTTGAAGTCCCTGTTTTTTGAAGACTCAAGTTTAAACTCTGGGCTCCACTGGCCTCTCTGTCTGTTTCTCAGCACATGGGGACTGGGGTGGGGAGGAGGAAAGGGGCTTGCCTGTGACCTGCCTTATCCATCCCTACTTTGAGGTCTTTACTCACTCTGTTCAGCCTCTTGGATTGATTTTTCTTCTGGCCTTGATTTAAGTAAATGCTTCTGAGCCTCCAGCAGCCCCATGACCCTCTCCCAGCACTTTTGTTGACATTGATCTGGGTTTCCGTCTATGTGCACAGCAGCCTCTTGTCAGGTGGGGTGATGCTGACTCCCTGGGAGTGTTCTGAGCCCTTGACAGTAGACTGTCTCTAGTGGTTCTTTAGTGTAGTGCCTGGTCCATGCTGGACACATCATGGGTATCAAATAAGGGCTGGATTGACTGAGACAACAGTTACAGGACGTGACTGGGCCCCTACAAAGGCCCAGGGTGGGTCAGTCTGCACTAGAAGCTGGAGAAATGCAGAGGAGGGAGCAGATTTGAGATAGGCATCCCTGGAACATTGGGTCTTGATGGGAGTGTCAAATCAGGGGAAACAAATCTTATCCAGAGTGGGGATAGGTCTGAATCTTCTGCTTGTTCTGTGCATCCATATGTGTATCTGAACCCAGCCCAACTGGACTTGGTGGACCTACTCTCTAAAGAGAGGAGCTAGCTGTGCCCTGCACAGCCAGGTGTTCATGTAGCTCCTGCTGGCCTGGCTTCTGGGCCTTGTAGTAAACTAGAAACACTCTTACTTGTTTAACAAAAAATAGTCTGTCTTGATGGCCATCATAAAAGAAGATTCTATTACCATGAGGCTTTATGCTAAAATTCATCTCTAGTCTGAAGGTGCTCTTGAGACAGAATTCCCTCCTCTTTGGAGTTGGTCAGTCTAGTTTCTCTTAAGACCTTTGACTAATTGGATGAGGCCTACCCATGTTATGGAGGATAATCTGATTTACTCAGACTCTACTGATTTAAAATGTCCGGTCTCATTTAAAAATGCTTTCACTGTAATATATGTTTGAGCAAGTGTCTGGGGGCTAGTCTACAAGTGTCTGGTTAATAAAATTAACCATCACACCCTCCTGAATCCCCATATCTTCCTTTGAGCTCCTGCATATGACATTGTCCTCACTAAGCCATGTGTTTATGGATTTCTTTCTTTCCTGGAACTCCAGACTTCTTACAGACAGTGCCTTGTTCATTTTCGTAGTGCTCAGAAATAGCAGATGCTCAGAACATGTGCAACTGAAGAGACCTTCTAGCTCCATCATGTCTGGGATACTGCAAATACCTAACCGTTAAGCATGGTTGAAGTGGAGACAGTGATAACTCTGATTCTCTGATGGATGATGTGACACACCAGAGAGGTGTAGTGGGAAAGGGGTCCTGTAGAAGGTTTTCAGAGAATTGTGCTCAAATACTTGGGTGGATTTTTTACTTCTTTTCTACTAAAATGAACTCAATGTCTAAGGCCTGAGACTTCTTCCTGTGTAGGTGTGTGCAGTAACATTAAAATTATGATCTGGGAGAACTTTGAATTTTCCTTGTGCTGACTTTGTCAGGCTGCTTTGTGTCCTGATGAAGGACACACCTTTGATTTGGGAAAAACACGTAAATTTTCTCTTCGTGGCTGGAAGGTGGTCTTGGAATTTAGAGATCTGTTGATGGTAGTTTGCAGTAAAGGCAGGGCAAATAGCTGAGAATAAGAGTGGTGAGATTGTTTGCATTGGAAACTGCTCCATGGTGTGTTGAAGTAATCTTGGAAGTATTTTTTTTTTCTTTTAGATCCTATTAATAGAAACTTCTTCACCCATTTAGTTTTACAACCCTATAAAAGAATGTAGGTCTCTAGTTCATGAGAATCACCTGGTGTGCTTATTAAAACTAAATTATCACATCTTGGAGTTTCTGATTCACTATTCCTTTGCTGGGGCCAACTTACCTATGTCTTTAGTAAGTGTCCCTGTGTCCCTGAAAATAAATCACATTTGGGAACATTGCCCTAGTTGTATAAAAAAATCTAAAATGTACCTTAGCAAATGCAAAAGATAACAGGACCTTTTTAAAACTAAAATCAGTTGAGAGGAAAAAGCTGTCTTGATTTATGCTTGACTTTTGCGGGTCAAATTTGAATTTACTCATCCAATCATTCCACAAAATAACAAGTCTAGTGCAGCCTTGAGTATGGTACAGATGAGTATATATAGGGACAGGTAAGCAACTGCAGAGAAGTCCTTCCTACTTGCAATTTATGTTTCATCAAGTGGGAGGTTAATAAAGTATGAAACAGTGATACCTGATGTGCATCTCTGTGTCAATAGTCCTTGGGAGGAAAAGTCTGAGGGGCCATGAGTTGCTTGGCAGAGTCACTGGTGTAGTTTTGGAGGTTGTGTTGAGACGTTTGAGCAGGGAAGGCTAAGCAGGTTACCTGGAGAATTCCATGTGTGGGGGGGGTGTGGGAGATGGGAGGCTGATGCTTCACATTTCCCTGGGGATGGTCATGTGACAAAGGCCTTTTGTGGATAAGAAGGGGGATCCGTGCATTTGAGTAACCAGAAATGTCTGAGGCTGCAGAGTAGAGAGCTGGAGGCCTGAGGAGGGGCCATACAGGATCCTACAGGAAACCTTAAGATTTTTATCATCTCAAAAACTCAGCCTGGCTGCAGCCT